>NC_085066.1:3551648-3819148 GCF_963662255.1 Cinclus cinclus | reverse complement strand
GAATTGTATGGTGGTAATACAGTGTGTTGCATATTAAATAGTTTGATAATAAAAGCAGAAAAATAATTGTGCCCAGCTGGTATCTTGGCAGACTTAGAACATTGATCCATCTTTTGTGATTGTGCTCTTACTTGTGACAAATATCAAAGTTTATTGCTGCTTTTATTTCAAAAGAGTTATATCTGCTGGAGAAGTGCTTCCCTGTTGTCATTGCAAATCCACGTGAGGGGACCACTGCCAGTGCAGCTAAAATGAAAAGAGTGCAGTTTTTATACTGTGCCTTGCTCGTGGTCAGTGGGTATTAATGAATTATGTGTTCTGCCTTGTTGATTCTCCATCCTGTGCCCCCAGACTGTCTTGGTACCATTCGTGTCATTGTGTGCAGGGGGGTCTCATGTGTCACACAGTTTCCCACTTAAGTGGCACATCTTTCACCCTTCTTAATTAGAGGAAGGGAACAAGACAACCTCACAAGTTGTGTGGGTTTTTTTACTTCCTTTCGTGTTCTCTAGCTGTCAAAATGTTCATTAAATTCACCTTGTGACTTCCCTCCTTGCACTTTTAACATTTGAAAGGCAAGATGTTCAGGAATGTGCAGCTTCCTTGTAAAATGGGCCAAAAATCTATCCCCAGTACCAAGGGTGTTCTAAAAGAGATCATGTTGTAGTTGGGCTTTTGGAGATCAGCCATAAATTGAAGATGGCCTAGTGTTTTCCACTGTTTTTCCATTAGTGCTTTCTAAGAAATACATCAGTTCTGGAGGATGCTGAGTATAAGTGCTGCAAGTATTGATCAGTTAACAATCAAAAGCAATTCCTGATTGAAGTTCTGGGTTGTGTTACTAATTCATTATCTACCACAAATGTGGATTTAAGAGTGTGTGAGCCTTGAGTGGTTACCCCATTAGCATCTCAGCTATGCAGCATTTGCTTCCTTATCATAAAACTGCAAAGTCACTAACACAGGCCACTCTTGCCTGTTGTATCCATGTTTTCTGGTCCAAAAGACATTGGAGCAAGCTATAATCTGATCCTGTGTATATCTGGACTAGTGTACACTGCAGGTGTAGCAGGGACGTGCCAGGAGGAAACCAGGTGTGAGTGTCAGACAGCTCTGAAGTCACACACCTGCTGCACAACACGCGTGTGTTGCATGTTCTGAAACCTCACACACACACAGATTTTGGCTGTGCAAAGTATGAACAGCCTGCATCAAATTCATCAGAGCTTCTGCAAGGTGTGGTTTGACTACAGAGCAGTTGTGAAAGGTCAGGCAGGTGCAGGATTTAACATCCATACATCACACAATTCCTGGCTCCCTGTTGAAGCCCTGGCTGGGTTACTAGCAGTGTGCAGGAGCAAGTGAGCTGCACTGGGTGTTAATAACAGTGGAGCTGCTGTGTTCCCTTCACCACATTTGCATGTGGAACTTGATTTGAAGAAGGTATTTGGAATAATAAAAAGCATTAGCAGTATAGTTAGCTACTTTATAATTATAATTAAAAGGTGCTGAAGCTGGTTAACGAATTCTGGAGATTGCTAGCATGTCCTTCAGTATTAACTGCACGGGTGTGGTAAGGAAAAGGCATGGGAGGATAGCATCATGGAGCATCCCCTGAGTTTGATTAATGAGAAATCACACACATGAGAAATAGAGAATATCTGTTTATCCACAGGGAGAAAAAAAATACAGATTTTCTTGAATGTCTTGGGTAAGGGAAAGAAGTGTAAGTATAGAGCACAGGCAACTGATAGCATGTAGAAAGAATAGAAAATCACAAAATCCCCAAATGAATAAACAAAAACAGCAGCAAAACCAACACCTGACAACCAAACAATGAGAAGAACTGAAAGCCTTTAAAGTTAGGGCAAGAACTTGGCAAAACTGGCAGAACAAAGCATGCCTGGAAATCTCCCAACAGATCTTGGTAACATCTGTGTTTTTAACTGGAGAAACTGAATTGCCTGTTTGTTAATTAGGAAGGTTGGTATGTTGCTATGAGCAGTTTGAAATGTGAATAATAAACCTGTCATGAGGGTTACCATTCACTTTACCAGGATAAGTGTTTCTGCTCAAAAGTGAGATTCCAGAGGAATGTTTCGGTCATCACTGCATTTGATACTTCTGTGTAACATTTGGGAAAAAGCATATTATCAAGTGCCTTGGAAAAAAACTCTCCTTTAAAGAAGCATTCTTTGTTATAGCTGGGCATTAAATATTCCTTGCCACAAATACTTTTTACATCTAACAAATTCCAGTTTGAGAGGAAACACCACCAGTCTTTCAAGGACTGAGAATCATCTTGCATAAGGTTGAAGTCTTAAGACCTAGGGTGAAAAATTGTCTTGCCAAAGACCCTGATACAAAACTCTTTAATTTAATGAACCCACCAAAATCGAGGGTTGATGATAGAGCAGGGAAGTTCCCAACCCCTTTCTTCTGTCCTTTAGAAACTAGACCTGCTCTAGTTGTGAGGTTGCTGAAGGATAGATAGCCCATCCACCATCAGCCTACGCTGATGTGAAGAACAATTCCACAGGACTTCTTACATATCCAGCTAGAGAAGGATTAATTTTACCTTCAGCACATTGAACATTGCAGTCTGGAGGGCAGGGCACTTCATCAAACCCTTGTTATTTGCTCTCCAATTAATGGCAGCTATTAGTCTCTCATTTGAGAGCATTGCAGCTGTGCAGCACAGAAGTTCAGATATTTTCAGAAGAGGGCAACCACTGATGTCCTTCATATTTGTTCTGATACATCAAGGCACAGATCCACAGTTCTGAGCAGCCTTCAGTGCACGAAGAATGAAGTTGGTGTGTTGCACTTGTAGCAAAAGTGCAGACAAAACTAAACTTGCCTCAAAGGGTAGTGTGGGATCCCAGAAAGCTGGGGGGTTTTTGAGCTTTCTGTGCTTTCTGGCTCTGACCCCATGGAGAACACTGCTGGTCACCTGAGGCCTGGGAGAAGGATTCCAAATTTGGGTGATGGAGTTCAAGTCACGGGTGTGTAGTTAAATAGAAGTGTGTGATTTCACATGGTGAAGGGTTTTAAATTTGAGGTTTTTATAATACACTGATAGGTATGGGACAAGATGGAGGCTTTTGGGTGTTCTTTCCTTTCTGTGTTCTTCTTCCTTCTTCTCCATGGTTTCAGGTAGCAGTTTCTGTTTGGACAGTCAGTGCTGCACTGAGGGTTATTGGATCAAAAGTATAAATAATATAGGTGTTAATTATCTACTGGGCTGTTAGGCTTTAAGAGACCTTGTAGCTATAGCTGGGTTCTCCTCCATTTTCCCACTTTCAGTTGGTAGCTGGAAGTGTTGCAGAACATTCTGTACTTTAGATAAGATTTAATAAACAACCAAGCCCCAACACGAGAAAATTCATTTCCTTCGTGTGTTTTTTAATCCTGGATCTGAGTGAAGGCACAAGAGACCGAGAAAAAAAAAAACACTAATTAAGTGGTGCAAAACTCCCAGCACTGCTGCAGGGTAGCAGGGACATGTGGGGAAGGATGAGGATCCAGGATCCCAGCATTTAAATTGAAATGTTAAGTTTCAAAATATAATAATATATATAAAACAAAAGGAAAATTTTAAAATCTAGTCCTTCTTCACCTTCTTCTTCACAAGTTTAAGTAATAATGTATAATTAAGTAAAAATTTCACATTACAAACCTCAAATAATTGTTATTAAATTAAAAAAGAAAATAATTTAAGTAACATTTCCTAATTAAACAGCTCACCCTTTAAAAAGCTTATAAAAAATAAAACAACATTTTTAGTTTATTAACTTAAAATACTATAAAACTCACAATTCATAAAACAGTAATATAAATAAAAACTAATAAACATCTAAATCCAAACAAAAAATACCATCTCACGCATCTAACCTCAACCCTAAAAAAAAAAAATAAATAATATAAAACACAACACAGAGGTGGATTGGATATTTTGTTAGAGCAGGTGTATTATTTCTTACCAGTCAGGATCATCTGATACATTTCAAGCAAATTGACAGAGCCTGAAGGTGTAGTCAGAAAGTGCTGGTGATTTATTTCCCCACTGATTTGCAGCTCCAGTGGAATGCACAGATAAAATGCAAAACTATAACAGCTTAGAAATAACTCTTCTGTGATTATATTGAGGCCTCTCCTCTTTAAATATTTAGAGTAAATGTAAATGTATTCATAGCATTGTGTATTCTGCCTGTAGAAATGCATTTGCAGTGTGTCAATGTGTTACGAAAATAATGGAAAACACTATTTTCTAATAAAAATAAAAAAAAACCCTCACAAAAATTGAAGGCAGTAAGGCTAGAAGAAGTTGTCCCAAAGAGGATGTATTGTTCCCTGTACCCTCTATTTGAAATTCAAATTGTAATTACAACATTGTACTTTGAGATTGCTCTAACAGTGATTTAGATTCTTCCCAGCAGTCGTTTCTCTGTAGTGATGGGGCACTTCTGGTGACACATAAATTCCTTTGACAGATGTGGTTAGCTGGCTTAATCCTGCATGAGGACTGTTCAGGGAGATGCTAGAATTACTTGAAAAGGTTGTTTAAAAAAGTAAAAAAATCACTGGCACGTTTACTTTGGGCATCTAATACTTTATTTTCAGGACTATGGACCTGGTATCTTTGGAGGTAAGAAACATCTCAAACCAAAACACATACATAAAAATAATTGCCATTATATAAAAAACATTTTATATATAATTTATATTTATAAATTACATATTACAGATAGAATTTTAAATTATATCTGTGCCTCTCTCCTGTAATTTCTTTCCTGATTATCTCTAACTCTCTAAACCTTTTCAATGTGCGTAAATACACAAAAATATTGCAATTAAAAATATAACCTTCAATAAATATGGACGTGCATGGATTGGTGTCAGAGACATTACATTTGCTTGAAGAGAATTTATTTAAAGGTTAATATATCTATGAACAATTGTGTCCTACTGGGAGCTATAATATAAAATCCTGGAAGTCAGCCTTTCAAAATTAAAGTTATTTTTATGAGGACTTCCACAGAAAAGCTGAGATAATATAGCATATCAATAATTTACTTCAGACATTTTGATTTGTATTTATTAATAAATGCAGCTTGTATATGTGGTTTCCACAGTAATTAAATTGTAATGCTGAAGGAATTGAAAAGGTGATAGGCCTTTGTCTGAGAGCAAGGGGAACATGTCATGTGAGCTTAAAATATTGCTAATCTTCCAGAAGCCATTAACTATGAACAGTGCAGGCATTCTGATTGCATTTTAAGGGGAAAAAACACCCGACCTTGAAAAACAATCTATAACTTTGTGGGGAAAGAAACAAAACTATACATTGGAAATTATTCCAGCTCCACGGGGGAACTATGTGCTGCTCCAGCACAATCTTTTCTACCCCTTAGTTAAATATTCCTCACCCTTCTGCAAGCCTGTCACTCTTTGTCTATTATTCTAATGTACCCTATGCTGTCACGCTGCCTTTGTTTTACTTCTGTGGTTTTGGGCTGAAAATCCACTTTGTGTGAAGCAGTGCTTGATGGATTCCATGTATCAGTACTTGGGAGTACATATATATATATATATTTTTATATATATATACATGCATATTTCAATACTCCTGCTTAGGAGCAAACATTGTCTGGAAAGACTTCATGGTATCCAAGACTGTACATTGTAAAGCAGGGAAATGCAGAGTTCCCTTCCTTCTTCAGCTGTTTAATTCTTGTAGAAAACTTCAGATCTCGTGCTGAAAAGGGCCTCGGAGCTGAACAGCTGACTCATTTCATTAACACAGAGCTCAAATCTCTGGCACTGCAGAAACAGGACACTGTTAATGGGAATTAGTGAGGCTCTGCTATGGTCGCATCAAAATACAGCCCTAAAATTATTCTGATAGCCATAGAAATGCCTGATAAGTATCTTTGTCAGGCAATATTCCAACAGTCTTACAATAAAGCTAAAGAGCATCTATATAGGTGTGTCAGAATTTGGGGTCTAGAACAAAACCAGGTTGATTGCTGTTGCAGAACAGTTTTATTTCTTCTAACCATAACCTTATTCCTTTCCAATGGTATTTTTGAAAATTAGTAATTTTGTATGAGTTGATTCTCATGATCTCCTGCCCACAATATAATAACTCATTCTGCAGTTTATAATTAAACTCAGTTTTACTGAGATCTAACAACCAGTGATCTGTGATGTGGCTGGGAGTTTTGTTGCTACCTACTTTGAAGTTCCTATCAAAAACCTTAAGCGTGCCTTAGTCCACCTTCTAAGAAAAGTAGACAGAAAAATCAGCATCTTTCTAAGACTGCAAAGCAGATATAGCAGATAAAACTGGATGCTATTTCCAGCTTCTAAATTCTAACTTCTTAACCACATTCCCCCAAGAACTTGCTTCGAAGGACGAATAGCCAAAATACATTTCTTGCCTGCATGCAAAATGTATGTGAAATATAATTGCAAAGCCATACATACAGGGACATAGACCTGGCCTTTCCATTCAGGATGGTGGCTTTTTAGTCAAGAAAAAAAATCAGGGTTAGTGTTGATCTCTTTGCCTTATTCAACAAAGATTGTAAATCACCATTTGAGGGCTGCTTGGGGAGATTGGAAGGCTCAATCAGTTGCCCCATTTGGCTGCAGGAGAAAGACTCCAGTTCACACATGTTTGGGGTTTTTTTATTTTATTTTATTTTATTTTATTTTATTTTTGGCCTCCTTTTAAATGGAGCATCAACAACAGTTCAGCAGAGCTCAAAATTAAAGCTCAGGAACGATCGGTTAAATCTCAAAAAATTGCAGGGGGGAAATAGAGTGAGAAATTAGTTTCTTAATATTGACATGATACTGCAACCTTCATTATAAATAAGATTGTCAGCTGATATCACTTCAGTTTTACATATGGATTTCTTATGTCTGAGTGGATCATGAAAATTTCCTCACAGTCCAGGGAAATCTAAACAGATCTGTATGAGATGGGTTAATATTTATTAAACAAGGGCTTCTTGAAGGCAAGTAGATGTTTGCACTTCTGCTGCCTGTGATGCCTGAAAACCTTTCTACAGCTGACTCTGTTGTTAAGGAGCTAAATTGGCTGTGTGCCCTCCATTTGAAGCTGCAATTGTCACTGGCTTTTATCATTTCTTTCCTTAAGCCAATGTAAAGATGCTGAGGACTTGTTTCACTGTAAGTGAATTATTTTTAATGTATATGCACATATATATATATTTATGCTCATACATACATATTTAAGTATACATAGCATATTATTACATTAATTATTTTTTTAACACATTATTAGTTTTTTTGTTATTTTTACAAGGGGAAAAAAGTTAGGGCTGAATTTAAATGCAAAATCAGGAATGAAATGTGAAAACTGCAGAGCAGCTAAGTCCCATCATGTTCCAGACTATTGCCAAGACAAGCCATTCAGGAATATCCCCAAAAGACAAATATTTTGCAACTATGACAAATGCCTAAATAGCTATAGTAAGTTTTTTTTTTTTCTGCTTTGTCTGTCTTTTCTTCATAATGCAGAAAAAAATGAGGATATTCTTTCCCTAGGTGGATTAGCAACAACTGGGATTCTGTGCAGTAATTATTTTTATTTCCTTTAGTGCATGCAGTGGTACCTGAGCAGATTATTTCCTTTCCCCACCCAGTGAGGAGAAACAAGGACACGACATGGAAAGAAGGCAAAGGAATTATTAAGCTTGCCATGAAAATTCTGTGCAGTTCCCAGCTGTGTGTTCATGCCAATTCTTGAAACAGATGTGTCTGATTTAAAGAGGTTTGCATGGGGATCAGACCTCTGTGAATACAGGATCAGGTTATGAGCTGAGCTTAGACAGGAAGAAATGTGTATTTAACGCCCCTTGATCCTGCCAAAGCAATTCTGACCCTCTCCTAATTCAAGAAAACGTTCTGAATTTTCCCCAAGATGTTCCAGCAAGAACAACAGATGTTTAAATTGAAGTTTGACACTTTTCCTTCAAGCAGACCTCACCTGAGTCTCAGGTGGCTGATGCAGTGCCCTGTCTCAGTGCTGTCTTCACCCACGCACACAAACGCTGTCTCTGTCTGTTCAGGCTCTTTCACTATCCCAAAGTACAGTTTTAGTGTGTCAAATGTACCTTCTGCCTGTGCTGTGCGTTTTCTCTCTGTTATTTGTGTCTCTTGAACTGCCTGAACAATGGAGAATTGCAGAATAACAGGCTGACAGTGAAGGCACTGCTTGTCCAACCCTCCCCTAATTAAAGTTTTTTTAAAAGTTCCTTCACATGGAGTTGGAAATGGTTTTTTTGTTTTTTTTTTTTGTTTTTTTGTTTTTTTTTTTTTTTCCCTCTCCTCAGAGCTCTCTTCAGTTTTTTTCTGTATCTGTCTGGGTTGCATCACGTGCAATATGGTAAATTTGGGTTTGATGGAAGTTGTCAATGGAAGGCATTTAATTAGCTGTGATGTCCACAGAATAAAGTCTTTATTAATTGGGTGTAAAATCACAATACCATTATTTGCTGTCATATGCATTAACAAGTTTATATCTAATTAGCTGTCAGTTCTCAGCCTTAGGCCATCTTGCACACTTCCAGAACATCTTCCTTTTCCCACAATACTGTTTCCAGTAGACCTTTTATCTCAGGCATTCCCAATGTGCCAGCTGGGGGGGGGGGGGGTTAACCTTATTTGATTATTAGACAAGTAATTTACCTGTTCAGTTGTTTGGATTATTTTTTCCCCACTTTTTCAAGAGTTTTGTATCTGAAAGCTCAAATTCTTTCATTTTTTTTTGAGCAAGACCTGTTCTACCTCTCGTTGTGCAGCTCTGATCTTTTAATTAGGATAGCAGCCACATTAAAAAAAAAAGAAGAGAGAGAGAGAGAGAGAGAGAGAGAGAGAGAGCTCTTTACTCCAGATATTTGCTGTCTCCTTGGTTTGGGTTGAAGGACATTTCCCATTGTTAAAAGATTAATGAGTGATGGCAGTGAGTGATGTAGCTGGTGGGGTTTGGGGTTGAGCTCCTGGACGCTGGTGAGATGTGAAGTGTTCTGTGTTTTCTCAGGAAGGGTGGGATATGTGGAGCTGGAGATGCTTCTGTGACTTCACCTTTGGTGACAAAGACAATGCATTTATTGCTAGAAGTCGTTTCTAATTTTAGTGTGGTCTTTATATTTTCCTGACTGCATGAGGCACCTAGAGACAATGTAGATTGCAATTATTTTTGTAACAGAATAACAACCATGTAGAGATGTAAACAGATTTATTTCCCAAGTGTCTTGCCTTTGAATAATGCTTTTCCATCTGCATATTATTGACGCTTTTTCCACCCAGAAAACCTTATATTATTCCTCTATTTCAAAGCCCAGAGAATCTTTATTGATTGTTTTTCTATTTGAATACTTGCAGGTCTTTCCAATTCATGAATTTCAGCACTGTGCAGTTTGCAGGCTCCAAGAATCCATACTGAAGTCACCAGCCAGTTGTGTAAAGCTACATTAGACCTGCTGCTGTCACATTAATGAACTTTATTGGCATTAATGAACATTATTGGCATCCCTGCCCACAGCAGAGGGCTTGGAACTAGAAGATTTTTGGTCACTTCCAACCCAAATCATCCTGTGGTTCTAGGATTTATTATGCTAAAGTATTAAGAGACTTTTTAGCATGTCTTTATAACGTGCTTCTAAACTAGAAGGTGATTGCAGACACAGCTTGTAATTTGAAGCAGACCTTTAAAAAATATCAGGTAATTTTCCAGACAAAATAATAGAGGCAGAAGTATTACCTCACCAAGAAGTTCTTCATAAATTTGAATCCCTTTTATTTCTCCTGAAATTTGTGCCTGCTGGCAAAACAGAAATGGTAACGTTTTCAGTGTGGCTTCATGTTTTAGAAGAAATAACTTTAAAGTTCAGTTTTAAATAGCCATGAATCTGAAGCCCAGCACTTGAAGATGGTGTGGTAGAATCCAGCATTGCCAAAGCAGACACTGCCCACCCCCTGCTCTTTATCTCTGCATTTTTTCCTTAAGAAAAGTGGTCAGAGGGAATATTTCTTTTTATTAAACCAAAGAAATAAGGGATAGTAGTGAAATCAGTTAACTGGAGCTGGTTTTGTGCTATAGAGTGGAACACTGCTGACTGCTGTGGATGCATCTGAAAAGCCTTTCATATCTAAAGATTGACTCCAGGCAAAGGTGAAAACAAGAGCAACAAAGCCAAAGGAAATGATGAGTCTGTTTCTGAGAGGAGAGGCAGGAAAAAAAAATTCTTTTTTTTTTTAATAAATAATCTGCTCCAAGCTTAATAGGGTAGGACAGGAAAGAACTATTTTCAGAAAATAATTACTTTTCATTCTCCTGATTTAGTTTTACTCAAAATATTTTTATTTCTTCAGTAGTACAAGCCAATGCCAAAAATATTTCATCCATCAGGTTCATGATCCTGAAGGTGTAGCTTTCCAGTGGCCTTTTGTGTATCACTTAAGTCTGAAATACAGCAAAATAAAGTGCTTAAAGACAGGGGTCAGCCTGGGGTTTGCCATCACTCTTGTTCACTTCTTGGTGTGTACTAAACATTATTCTGTGGTCAAAATCTGTCAGTGAAGGGAATATTCCATCTGGTCCTAGGGATGCTGGTACTTGGCACTGGGATTCAGCCACCTGGGGAGGGAAGGTGCCAGGAAATCACCTTTACTGCCCTGGCCTCGAGAAAGTCGTGTCTCAAAAGTGGTGCTGTGCATCTCTGACCACAGTCAGGACACTGTTTTGTTTCTGCTTTTGGTTGCTTTGATTTAAAGGGGTGGTTTGGGAGATGTTTTGTTGGGTTTTTTTTTATTTTGTTTTGTTTTGTTGTTTGTTTGTTGTTTGTTTGTTTTTGTTTTGTTTTGTTTTGTTTTTTTAGCAGATCAGTCCTGAGGTAATAGTTGGTCCTCTATTTTTTCTCTTTCTCTTCTCCTGCTACCTAAATAAATTTATTTTTAGGTGGCTGAATGTGGAGGGGTGGGGAGGGAATAGAGTTGCTCTCTACCCATTCTGCTGATTTGTTTTTTTCTTTCCTGTACACATGTTAAGGCCTGTATGAGGCCAATGTCCTGGCAATCAGAACAAACTAAGCTCTTGCTGACACATTTCTTCAGTGCCATGCTGGTTTTTAGTCAGAACTGCTGATTAAAAGCTCTGGCTACAGCCATCTCTATGGAATTTACAGAATGGTTTCAGAAGAGGAGAGCTGCTTGGAAGGAAGGTGTTTCAGCCATAGCTGATTCCATTCAAAGCCTTTGCTATGTTGTTCCATACTCTTTCTAGATGATGGATAATTATTTGTAAAATCACATACTATCTAAGCTATCCATGCACTATTTTCATAAAATTCACTTTGTTTTCACTCTTAACACTTGCTTCTCAGTTCTGTTATTGCCACTGGGCCAGGTGAACTGGTGGTAAGAATGAGTTGATCATTGTTCTCAGTGTATCCAACCAAAAGCAGCTTTCTGTGCTATGGAGGGAAAACTCCATTATAAAATAGGACCAGACTTTAAAACCACCCCTTGCCACATAAAGTTCTCCCAGGGAATTAGTTCAGTCTTTTAGCTGAACCCAGCTTACAGGTGCGTTCCTTTGCTTTGAATTTTTCTTTCAGTGAGCAGAGTCCTGGGGAGCTGACCTTCCTTCAGGTAAGTCACACGTTAAAGAAATTTAAAACATTAATCAAGAGGAAAATACACAAGTTTACACGTACTCATGTGCCCTGAAAAGGGATCATGCAGAATTCCTCACTGAAAATTACCTGGTCTCCATGGTTTAATTAATAGTACTGCATAGACAAATTGAGGGCAAGAGGATGATCTGGCAGTGAGAATTTCTCCTGCTCAGTGAGGAGTGAGTTGTTACACACGACGTTGCTCCTCAGTAGCAGAAGGTGGTAATGGACAGGCTGCTGGCTCAGACATTAATCTTCTCAGCTACATCCATAAATGAAATGTCATACCTAACAACTCCTCTTTTATTGGTATTTCATCTTAGCTTTCCCTGATTAAAATTAATGTCTGTGCATGTATGTGGAAAAACGGGGATTAAAAGATCTGCATATTCAGATGGTCAGAGATGATACATTCAAACACACACAGAGCCCAGTTTCAAAGAACAGAGAGGAAAAATATAACCAGCTGCAAAAAGTCAGGGCACCTGTTAACAGACATGACAACCTGCCAAAATTTCATCTTGAGATGTGCTTAAGACTGTGACAGAGATAACCAGAAATTACTGTGCACTGGGATAGCAAATTAAAATCCAGAAGTCAGTGAGGCCACAGGATATTGGATTTAAGACCATGGAGAGGTTGTCAGTGTTTTTGACATTTCATTGCTGGAAACATATCAGTGTACTCCATGCGTGGATATATTTGAATGCTCAAGCTGGGTGGAAGGCTAAGTCAAATCCATAGGAAAATTTGGCATCATAAGCAGCTGAGCATCCTCAGTTCCAGTCAGGCCATGGTTATAGCAATGTATATGGGACAGAAATTAGCAAGTATTGTTCCAATGAACTAAAAGTGAGAAAAAAACCCCAAAAAACAAAAAAGAACCAACCAAACAAAAAAAAAGTTTGGGAAAAAAAGAAAACCAAAAGAAAACCAGAAGTTTTCTTGAAGTTACAGATTGGCTTTGGGTCCAGCTTGGCGTGACTGATCTGCTGGTGAAGTATTAATGGGAAATAAAATGAAAGTTTCCAGGGAGGGATGTGGTTTGAGCCCCACTTCCAGGTCTTCCTCCCCAAGCTTTGCCATGTGTAGGATTGGGTGTTCTCACTGGGGCTGGAGAAGAGACACAAATTCCACAGAGTTTTCCAGCTGTTGTGGGTTTCTTCCACTCTGTTCACAAGACACACATTGATGTTATTTCTCTGAGCACAAATTAAATCCCTAAATTCCAAATTCCTCCGTTTTAGCTTGGCAATTAAGTCTGTTGAATTTTACTTGTCCCACTCCGCTCACTAATCAAGCAGAGCATTTTGTACATTCTCATGCTTTGATCAGCTTTGACTAAATCAGAGGCTTTTTAGAAGAATGCTTCAATAAGCTGTGACAGAAAGGTAAAATTTTCATGAACTTCACCTGTACAGTTTTAGGGGTGTTTTGTGGATAACACTGTGAGACGTGACTGACACGTTAAAGAGTTCTGTCCTTTGCCTCGTGGAATTTAATAAACTTTTGCCTTAAAAAGGGCACAGTTTCTCATGAAACATAATCTCCCATCACTTCTGACCACTGGCCCGACCTGTGTTATCTGACAGTAAATACACAGCCTCATCAAATCACTCCTCTTCCCACGTTCCAGCAATAATTTTGATGGAATCTGAATAAATTGCCTTGCAAATGGTTACAGCTGCTCTCAAACAGCAGAACTAATGAATTGTCATGACTGGAGAGAAGAAAAGGTGCCTTGCATCTGTAACCCGAGGCAGCTGACAAGGATGGTACCTGATCAGGTTTAGTCACCGTTGCTAATTACAGGCTCAGAAATTACAGCCACTTTTAAATTAATGGCTGGTAAACACCTAGAGATAACTTAGAGCAAGAGAGAAAAAGCCCTGCAGCTTAAAAAGGGGGTGGAAGGACATTTTGTGCTGCTGTGACTGCCCAACCTGAGCCTTCAATATCCATGGCATTGTGGTTCCAAAGACATGCTAAATTCAAAATCTGGGGACCTTTCCTCGTCAATTTTATATCTTTTTAAACTGAGATGTATTAGTTCTTTAAAGGCAAGGGTACTCAGATGAAAGAAAGAAATCAGTTCTTTTTCTCCTCTGTCAGTTCTTCTCCTCTGCTAAATTTGTAATGTTGTAATGAAAAATGTCAGTGGTGTGATGGTTACACCAACAATAAAATCATTTGCTCTCTGTTTTTTATCTGAGGATACTAAATCTAACATGCCAGTTATATCTCTAGAGTGGGCTTGAGTGAGTAGTGAATACCAGCTCAGTCAGCAGAGTTTTAAATCAATCTGAGCAAAATCCTTTGTAAAAACAGCAGTACCTTGTCAGCTTAGAAAATGTTAATGGACTATCTGGCGAGCATGACTTGAATTACAATTTCAAACTTATATTTTACTATACTCATCATTTTTGGTTTTTATTATTTTCCTCTCAACAGTAGCTCACATAAATTCTCTGGTAAGCCACACCATGCAGTTCATACACAGATGCAGAAACTAAGGCAGAGGTGATAAGTGATTAAAGTAGGTAAAGGACACTAAAATACAGTAAATTCAAGTGGATCTTGAATTTGCAGTAGCTGTACAAGCTTTTGTGCTGCATAATATTTATCAGGCTGAGAATTTTCCTTCCAGACCTGTTGCAGTAATCATCCTCTCTGCCATCTAACAGGGGTGGCAAAATCGAAAATCAATGCATGTCTTAATGCTCTGCTACTGAAATTCTCAGACTTGCTTTGATATCCCCGTTTTGGAAATTAAAAGTCCAAGAACAGGAAAAAAAAAAAAACACACGGACACTTTCAAAGCCACAGAAAGCTCTTTTTGCTGATAAGCTGGAGTAAGTCAAGTTGTTTAATTTATCAAGATGGCAGCTGAGATGGGATTTAATTGCTGTTACGTGAATAGTTTATTGTTTGCTAAAAGGCAGGATGGTGAAAGGGCCTCTAATTTTTCAGGGAAGGGCATGACATATTCTGATTTACTAGCAAATTTTAATGACATACCATGCTGAAATCTATAATTTTTCAAAAGTGATGAAATGGGCAGAGCAGTCTAAAGAAACAAAAGGCAAGTTTAATTTTTCTCTGTCTGATCATATCTAACTTCTGGAAACAATAGAGGAGGATACTGCAAGTGAAACTATGTGCAGTAGAGGGTTAAATTCTTTATTTGTATTACTCTCTGATATATTTCACTGGGGATTCTTTACCTTTTAAAAAGTGAAAATGAATATATAAGCTTGGGGTTCTGGGAAAGAAGTGGGTTTTTTTATAATCTGAAATGAGTACTAAGCTTGGTATGGTATCTAAGTAAAAAAAAAAAAAAAAACAAATCCAAAGTTATTGCATCTGAATTTCTTGTTTCTTCCTGCTCCATTCCAGTCAGTTCTGGTGGCATTTGAAGTGTCACACTATTTGTGTGTGAATGCAAAAGAATCTCAGTATTGGAGAACTGTCTAAAATTCATCCCAGATCTCTCAGATTTCACTTCTGTGCAGAGAGATCTTCTGTGCAGACATCTTCAGGCATAGAGATAGTGTGAAAAACTCCAAAATACTTTTTATAGCTTCAAAATGAAAAGTGTAAGGATACAGCTCGGCAATTCATTCAAACTTCAGAAAGTCATGAAGATGCTTACATTTAGGTCACTATTTACATATATGGAAACCTTTTAGAGGGAAAGCCTTTTTATACATTCAGTTTGAGGGAAAAGTAAATTGCTGATAACTGTTAAAATTTCATTGAAAAACCCCTTAAACCAGTTCCTGGCTCCCTTCCTAGAAGGAGCTTTCACAGTTGCCTGATCAGTAAGCCACTGCAAAAAAAAAGATGATTCAGAATTGCATTTGCACTTTCAGTTCTGTGTGTGTGTGTGTGCCCTTAGACTCTGCTTGGACTATGGCCAAGTGAATAAAGGCATTGACACCAACAATTTTTCCTGTGGAGAAGCTGAGGTTTCACTAGAACACTCCAGCCAAGCACTTCTGCAGCCACTTCTTTTCACCTCTCTTATCCCCTGATGCCACAAAAACCCCCAAATTTGTGGCTCTGTATCAATAACTCTTCCCCCAGCTGTTGTGAGGATGCTCGAGGTGTGCAGGCTTCCCAGCATGGCAACACCCTCTGTTCTCCAAGGATACACCTCAAGATCCCTCAGTTACTCTTTTGGCTTCTTTATGAACTGCAGAAAGTGTTTTGGAGGCTGTGCCAAGGGTGATTGGTTCCATGAGGATTTGGGAACTTGTGACAAATGTCCAGAGCAGTGGAGTTCATACAATACTCCATACAATACTTCATACTCCACTCAGTGGAGTAATACAGTGCAGTGCCAGGTCCTAAAGGGTTTGGGGAGGTTTGGGGATTATTTCTTTGGAGGTTTTACTGTTTTGTGTGGTGTTCTGGCAGGTTTTATTTGGGTTTACCTACTTGCATGCTTCTTTAGTAAAGGAGCAGTATGCATTTCAAGGAGCCATGCTTTCAGTTGGATTTAAAAAATAGAAATGAAATAAAATGTAAGAATAATTTTTAAAATAGTCAGTTGGAGAATGACTGCTTGGAGATGCTCCAGTGAAGTCATGAAAGTCATGACTTCATTACATACATGAAGTCATTAATTCCTGCTTTCCTGACTGGGCACAAACCTCCCCACACACACTTAAAGGAAATGCAAGTCAAAACTTGTTCAAAACTTGTTACTCGGTTGTTTATTTGTTGTTGTTGTTGTTGTTCCTAAAGCATCTTTAAATTTCCAATAAACTGATTCTGATGTGGAGTTGGAGGAAGAAATGATTTTCTGTTTCCTGACTGATGTCCAGTAAGTTATGCTGTTTGAGGCTTTTTAGGGGTTTGATTCTTCAGCTGAATGAACTGGAAACAGGAAAAATATTGCCTGTTTCACCACTGCTGTACATTTTAAATCATCTTTTTTAATGTCTGTTATTTAACTACTAATGCTGAAACACTCCACAGAACTGCAGGATTCTTGTTTACTCTGGTGAAAGCCGTGGTGACAGTAATGCTGGGTAGCAAACTAAGTGTCCTGCTTTCAGGACATTCCTCATAAATATTAATTCCTCTTAAAGGAGTTACTTCTGGAAGTTGAGGTAAAGAAAAAAAAAAATCTCAGCTTTGCAGTGTGGGAAATCAGAAATGATTAATGATGTCTGGAAACCTGAATTCAGTTTTATTTTCTCTAAGGACACCATGTAACCTGGCAGACAAGACCATTGTTTGTAAGCAGCAGTTTATAACATGATGGCACAGGACTTTTGTCCAGCTTCTTTATGCTGCCTTAACTTTTAAACTGCTTTAATCTGTTTTTGCAGCTGAGGTGCTGAAGGCCTTTGAAAGAGGAAAACCCCCCAGCTGCAGTGGTGGAACACCATCTCCAGGGGAAGCTGCAGCAGAAATGTGGCACTGCAGGTGCTGCCTGTCACCTTGTTCACCTGGCGACTGGTGAAATGCCACATTCACCTTTCCAAAAGTAGCAGGATGTGCCCCTTTGCAAAGGAGAAGAGACGGGGGGAAAAAAAAAAAAAGGTAATTTTTAGAAGCGACCACTTGAGAGATTATAAATTGTGCAAATCCTTTCAGAGTAGATATCCTTGGATCTTTTTTCTGGAACCAAACTATATACTATGATAGACAAATGCCTACAATTTTGCAAAGTGGTTTGCATTTTTATTTTTTTTTTATTTTTTTTTAGTTTAAGCATTCAGAATTTTGTCTGAAGTGATCTCTTATAGCTGAACTAGTTCACATACACTTAACTGAACAGACAAAGGAAAGATAACCATTCCTTGTGCTCAACAGTTTGAGCTGGAAGGGCCATTCACAAAATTACCCACCCAAAAATCCGAACTTACATCTTCTAGGACAGAAGGGAGCTGGTGGTCATGGTCCCCAAGGAAGACACATCCCTGAGCTGTACCAGGGAGCACAAAGGCAGTTTGTGTTCTCCAGGCATCGTGTGTTCAGCACGGATCCTGGCACAGGATCAGGGCATCCTGCCTCCCCAGTGGCTGCTTCCACCACGTTCACGTGCAGCCACACAAGCTGCAGAGGAATTTGGCACAAATAACCTCCTGCAACACATGTAGCAAAGCTCTGCTTGCCTGCTGCAGAGGGATTTATTTATAAGTGCATGTTGAGCAAAAGCGTTTTAACACATTTCTTAAAAAAAAAAAAAAAAAAGAAATAACTCAAGGACATGTCGCGTGTTCAGATAATAATGATAAAAGAAAAGCTTGGATGAAACAAAATCTTGCAGTAATGCCTGTAAAGTCTCCTGGCGCTGTCAGTTTTTGAAGTGTTTCACTCCAGTTTGCATTTATGCTAATGAGCATTTGAATATTTCAGTGGTTTTGTGTGTTTGCTTCAGCCTGACCCAATAGTATGCTTTTAACATCTTATGCTCTGGGACAAAAATCATGCCTTTTGCCTACACTTGGAGCACGTGTTCCTCATTCCTCACTTTTAAGAGTCCCTGGGACCAAGCCTGCTTGCAGTGAACTGTTATTTTTTTCCTACAGATGATGGGCTGTTGTTCCAGACATCTCTCAAATGGTCAGTGGGTTTGATGAGACAAACACCTGTTCATTTGCAGTCTGTATAATCTGTACCACATTTGCAGATGGTGCCCTGCACAGTTCTGTGAGGTATGTGCTAAATAGCCTTGAATGACTTGGAAGCAGTGCTGGAAAAAATATCAACATTAAAACTTCCAGCAGTTCCACTCCCATCAGATTTTTAGACCTGGCTGGGCACAGCAGAGCACAGAAAGGGGAGGATTTCAAGATTGCAAATGTTCTGGGGCTGCTAACGTGCCATTTTTCAGCTTTGAAAGAAGTCTTCTGTAATACAGAAATGAAGAGGTTTACCCAGCAGAAAATAAGTGTTGCCATTTTACTGGTTTTGGCAGGAGATGGTGGTTCATCATTTGGACACATCAGGTACTTTCCTTGTGACTATCATGTAATTTCAAATGACAGTGCTTCAAACAGTGGCAAAATGACAAAGCACTGATCTGTGGTGGAAGTCTAGCATGGAGACAGAGCTGCAGCCAGGCAAAATAATTTTGAAAGGGAGACAGAAGAGCACTCTGCTTTTGTTGTTTTTTTTTTTTTTTTTTTTTCATTTACTGGGCTTTGCCTTTGCTGCTTCACTATCAGGGAAGCAGGAGCTGTGACCCTTGATGGGAATGTCTCCAGTTTGTGTGGTGCTGTGTCCATGGCACTCTCTGCTCCAACATCTCGAGCACTTGTTTATACAGCACTGTTCATCCCTGTGAAAACCACTGAAATCAAACCTGGTGCATTTGCTGTGGCTGGAATATTTGTGTCCATCCACAGAGTGATACAAAAGCTAAAAGCCAAGGCATCGTTTGTCAAGAAAAGAAATTCATTGTTAAAACTCACTGCTGGTTTGAATTGTCGCAGCTGCTTTTGAGATTCTCACGTAGCAGAGAATTTTGCATTTTGGAGATACATGTTGTGCTGAACTTCCCTAGCCTTAGAAATTCCTGGAAGTGCACAGTAAATTGCCCTGTGATAAACACCGTGAGCTGGTCAGTGTCAATAGGAAATGATGATGGGAAAGTATCCACATGTCTGGGAATTCACTGCTGCCTTCAGAGATCCACAGTCCTACACAAATTCTTTTTCCTCAGTGACTTGAGTGCATCTTAGAGGATGGGCGTGAGGATAGATTTTGTGGTCACAAAAACAACAAAAAAATGTATTTGTTGTAAAAATATAGTGTATGTTATAAATACAGTGATTATATGAAGCCTAGTAAAATTCCATCTGACTAAAAGACATTTCTGTCAGCAAGGACTGAAGTTAAACGAGATTCTTGAAGTGTACAAACACATACCAGATGAGTGCTAGAGAATGATATTACTATCTTAGAAACTGGAGCTACTGCCAAGATGTAACACAGCTGTTTAAACTGAAATTAATAGGCATCATGTGCCACTTGATTTTCCTTAAGCTGTTTTCGGTGCTGTTCACAGGAGTGGCTGTGGACGTGGGATTATTTACAGTGAGGATGAGGCCAGTGATTATCCTGCTCCTCACCTTGCCCATGGGTTTCCTTTAAAAGCGTTCCTGCCCTCCTTCCCACCCCCTGGCCCTGCAGGGGAAGCTGGAGGGAGGTGTTCAAACAAAACCCCCAGCTTTAACTCAGCCAAGGGAGTTTTTTATGTGCTGCCCCTGTTACTCAGCATCAAAATCACTAATAGTCAGGTCCAGGAGGATGTCCCTTTCCCTGGTCATTTAGGAGATATGAATTCTCTGACTGACTGGATGGTCTGTGCTTGTGCTTTACAGGTTTGAATTATTCAGTGGCCATAACCATCTGTAAAATGCCATCAGTGGAACAATATAATGACTGGAGCTCCCCAGCATCCTCCAGTTGAAGAACTGGTCTGTAGGTACTGCTGTCCTGATGGGAATTCTAAAAAGCAATGCCAGCTCCTGGGGATGGTGGGATCTTGGTCAGCAAATTCCATGGTTTTAAGGAATAAGCTTTTGTGCCTAGGAATTATTCTATGGCTGTGTTCAGCTTGAACTTCTCTCATGGTTTTTGTGATTTATTTATATTTCTAAACAAAGATAAACCGCCAGCCCCCCCTCAAAGGGCTCATACATACCCCTTTGAAACAAAGCATTAAATCCCCAAACCACCTGTGCTGTAGGAGACTTGGATCTTGCAAGTACTACTTCAAAACTCAGGCTGGTGTGACTGGTCAGTGATGCACTTCTGAGATTTAAAATCTGGTTTCTTTGCTCTACCTTCCAGCCTGTGGTTTCAATCTTCTGTGGAGCTGTGCTGAACAGAACAGCTGGCCTGTAATTGGAGGAGATTGCTGCAGCCACTTATCTCTGTGGGTGTTACTCCTGCTCTCAGCATTATTGCAGTTAAAATGGTTATCATTTTCATCCATAGTGGCTTCCTAAGACAAAAATAAGCATGTGCCACTTACCTTTTCAGTGTTATTGAATCATTTCAGTATAGAATGATTTACTTTTTTTTTTCTTGGCTTTTTTTCCTGCTGATCCATGGCCATAACCCAGGAGAAGTTGTGCATTGTTATCGCTCTCGTGCTATTTAGCAGAAGGGAGCAGGATCTAAATAAGCTTAAAAGTTTCTGACTACCATGATTGAAGTGTCAAAATTCTTTACTCTAACAATAAAAAAAAAAAAAAAAATCCAAATTCTTTTATAACCGTGCATCCAAATTCTACAGGTAATTCAGGTCTTGTTTCACTGCCTGCTTTTCATGCCATGTTAATCTTTTTTTCCAGCTCTGAATGGCCCTGGGGAGGTGCCCTTCTTGTTGAGTCAGTCATTTCCTAACTCATAAAATTGGGAAGCCCCACTGGGTGGTCAGAGTTCAAGTGAGTTTTGGAAGAAGGCTTGTACTAACAGATCAGGACTTGAAAAATCTGATTTCAATTATTATCTGCAGAAAATATTTCTAGTGAGATCTTGTATGATCCATTAATCAGTCTGGGTGTGATCTGCATCCTGCCAAGGTTAATAAAGGTGTTTTCTTTTGACTTTGGTGAACTTTAGCATCCTCATCCACTAAGTGGGGCCATTGCTTGCTTGTTTCTCTTATTTTTCTGTCTAGCAAATGCCTAATGTACATTTAGGCATCCGGGAGCAACAAAACACATGGCTCTGGCAGCATACAAGTAATGCTGCTAATGCAGGAAGAGAAACCTTTTGAAGGTCAAGTTACCACACATCCAGAAAGCACTTGTCATGCCCTGGGAGTTGATCTGAAATCTGATCCATCTTGGAGAATAAATCACCCCAGAAAGAATTAGAACAGCATTAGAATATCTCTTACAGAAACTCCCTATGGAGCTAATTCCCTGGAAGCAGCCTTAGGTGTGGTGTGGGCAGTGGGACTGGTGTTCTGGGAGGAGGCTTGTGTCTGACCAGCAGCAGGGACACCAAAAGAGAAGTGAATTGCAGCTCACTGGAAAGCTGGACCACTCTTCAGATAGATCCTTAAAAATGTCAGCACATGGACCTCGTTCTGGGAGTTTTAATGCCAGTGCTTTACACTGGATAACTTGTAATGTATAAATGATATCAGCTCCACGAAAACTTTAAAGTAGGAAGGAAGAGGATGATTAAGTCCTGCTCCCACATTAGAGCTCCTTGTACTGCAAACTCCATGTAAATAACAAATGTGAGCATTTCATAAAGTTAAGTATATTTGATAGTGCCATATCACAAAACCCTTGTCTCTTGGGTAGCCAGGTGTGGTAGTTGTAAAAGTGCATTTATTTATTCTAGGAATCCTCTGTGTTCATCAATTGTAATTGCTTTTATTACTTGTAACTCAAGGTAGATGTGCATAAACAATCAGTAAAGCTTCCTCTAGCCACCTGATTTCATGTAACCAAGCCAACGTCCTCTGCACACAGAAGGAAAGCAAAGCCCCAGGATGAAAGCTCTGCCTGGGATTACCTGGGATTAAATGGTGAGCACAAAAAGGGTATTAATAAGAAAATAGTTCAGGGCTAGCACAGGTCTTCTCCCCTGGACAGAGTCTAAGGCACAGCCTTATACCCTGGTGGACCTGCTCTGTGCCTCTTTAGCCATTTTTTCTCTTAATGGTTTGTGCTTATGTGGGCTGGAACAAATGTAATGGATGTAGGGGGTAGGAAAAAAAACAAACCCTTCTGCTCTAATGTTCAGTTCAAAGGGATTTTCAGACAAAAAGAAAGCTGAATATAGTGCACAACACAATTCTAGCTAAGGAAAGGAACTGGCTTGGAAAAGAAGGTGGCTGAGACTGAGAGCAAACCCAGCACAAGAGAAATGTGAAGTGCTGTCTTGTAAACTGTATTCCTCCTGCTCTGGCAGTTTATTAACAATACTCTGTCTTTAAAGTAAACAAACAGTCTGGTTTCTTTTTTTGCCATTTTTCTCTTGCCAGTTGCATACTTTATTCAAACCATTTCTTTTCAACAGCTTTTTTGTCTTTCTTTCCATGGCAACAAAGAGCCAAGGCTCCTTGGCAAAAGCAATACAGTCCTTCAGACAACACCCTCTTTGTGCTAAGGTGGCTACAAATCCACACCTGTTGGTAGGACTGCTAACATCATTGACCCAAAATGATGATACTGAGACAGCTCCAGCAATGCATTATTAATATGATGGTGTTACCCACAGCACGTGGACATCTCTAAGTTTTATTACACTAAGACAGCCTTGAAATCTTCAAATCATTTACAGCTTTATCACACTTTCTCAGGAGCTGTTATTGCTCTGCCATTCCTCTTTCTCTTCCTCTTGCCCTCTCGAGATGAGGAAAGATCTTTGATGCTTCCATTTTCTTATTCACGAATGAATCAAACAGCCCAAAATCCACAGGGCTTTGAGACAGGAGGAGCACTGGAGGAGGGAGGTGAGAGTCAGATAGAACAGATGTGCATTGGTCTGCAGCTTCATTGGTCTGGTTGTGTAGCTGATATTTGTGAGCATAAAAGCATTACAGAGAAGTAACCATGGCACTTTTGGATAAAATAGTAGTAGATTAAAAAAAAAAAAAAAAAAGAAGCTAATTTTGTGCTAAATACCACTGTAATATTATGTCTTTCAGTAAATTTCTAACTATTCCAAAGTGATAATCAGTTTTCTTTCCTGTAAAAGGATTCATAGTCTAAGGAGACTCTTGAGTGGCAGCCTGGATATGAGAAATGTTATTTGAATTAGGCATTCTTATCCATGTTTATAGCACTTTCCAGAGGTTTTCTCTCCCTTTTAGGCCTTCTTCACAAAAGCACATGCAATAAAAATGTTACTGCTGCCAGCTTGTATGCCTGAAAGGTCAATTCTTCTTTTTGTTCTAACTTCATCAGTTTCTTTAATAAAAGATATTAACTCTCTTCACAAACCTGTCTCACAGAGAGAAGAAAAATATCCCCAGCTCCAAAGAAAATATCACTTCTATTTAATGATTAAAACAAATCAGTGTGAGAGAAGACATAAGGCAGCTACCAGAAAATTCTGGTGAGTAGCAAGCTAAAAAAGCTCCAGTTTTCTGGCCATTCTGAAAGTTTTTGGGTTTGTTTTCTTAGTAAAATTGAGCACAATAGAGCAAGAAATCTTTCAGGGCCACGTTTCATACACCAGGAAAGGAATCCTTTCTTCCTGGGAATGTGGGTTATGCCCTTCTCAATTCCAGCAGCTCAGTACCACTCCCATTCCCTCAGCCTGCCTCGTGGAACATCCCCTCTGGGAGAGAGATTGCACATTGATTATTGCCAATAAGATCATTCTAATGCTAATAATTAATCATGATTAATAGCAAACAGCAGTCATTGCATTTCCATCAAATACAACATCTGTGATATTAAAATGATATTTTTAAGAAATACCTAAGTAGTTACTACTAATTTAGTAACAGTAAAAAACAAAAACCATTGCAATTCCATAAAGTGTGACAGTAATTAATCGTAATTAACAGTAACAAATTCAATTACATTTCTATAAAATGTAACAACAATGATAGTACAATAGTAATTAGGACTATACAGTAGTAAGAAACAAAAATGATTACTTCTCTCTTAAATGTAACAGTAATTAATACCAATTAATAGCAACAAACAGAAACCATTACGTTTCTATAAAATATTATGGTTATTATTAGTAACGGTCATTACAGTTCTATAAACATAATTCTACAATACCCAGTCATTACATTTCTATAAAATATAATATTAATAAGAGCAATGCTAATAAGATGTTAGCCTAGTGTAGGTGACCAAACCTGTGGTGTTTATACCAAGCACAGCACAAATCCCAGTTCCAATTTGGAGCTAATGCACTTCTGTTCCAGGTTCAGCATTTAAATTCCACCCCTCTCTGGGTGTGAATATGAGACAAGTTATCCCTGTGTGACAGGGAAAAGCCGAGCCTGTGCAGAGTTCATCAGCACACCGTGAGCAGCTCTGCATGCTCACTGCTTGATTATTCAAAGGTGTTTGTGGAAAATAAGTCTGAAGTTCAGCTTTGGGGGATGATCACTCTTTCTGCACCATTTAAGCACATCATCTCATTTCCAAGTGGTACTGATTACAACAATTCATGGGCAAGCACAGCCATTTTCTGAATGGAAGGGTGAGAGAAATGTGACCCTCTCATGAAACAAAGCCCACGCTGCAGTGAGCAGAGCTAACGTGGGCTAAAGGCTCAGGGGGGGCTGCTCCATGTGTGATTAAATGCAGCTCATTGGTATCATGCCTTCACATTTAAACAGCTTCATTTTTAAATCACCAGATAATTGTGTAATTGTGGTGTTCCTGCTCCCTGTGATGAATCAGGGCCTCCTGTCTAATGGTTCTGTGAAAATAGAATCGCCTGAAAGCATCCCCAGCTCTGTGCTGTGATGTCACTGTGGGCCCTGGAGCAGGTAAATGATGTTTGACTTGGCAAATGCACCTACACCTACCTGGGCCAGTTCTCTTCTCATTCCACTTGTGACATCCCCCTCGTGTTTCCACAGGCCAGCCAGCTGCTTCTGATCTCTCCTCGCAGCCTCTCTTCTGCAGAGTGCTGCAGGCAGGAGGATGCACAATTGTCAAAGGAAGGACAGTCCATGACAAACAGACTTAAAAACACCCCCAAAACATTTTGAATAAGCAGCCGAGTTCCGGTGTTCTTTTACGTCTCCCCATTTCATTAAAACACAAACCACTTGCTAAATACATGTAATTTGAGTCAAATTGGTATAAATGCCTTTAAAAGATAGGGATAACACCAACGATGATAAGGGAAAAACAGCTACGTGTTACCAATTAAATACATCAATAGATTTGAGAGAAAGGGCTGCATTTGTGCAAGCAGGCTGTTTGTGCTTTGCTTCTTCATACAGAGTCTCCAGAGGTAAACAAAACACAGGTAATTATGGGCAACTTCAGGTAAGCTTTAATTCTTTCACTTCACCCAAATGGGACCTGGCACGCAATTTTCAAATCCAACCACAACAACTCCACTGCCCCAGGCTATTGGCTCTGCTAAAGGCAAAGGAAAGAGAGGCAGAAAAATGTGAATTCTGGCCAGCAGAAAGATCTGATGTGTCAGCTGTGCCTGTTCCAGCCCATGTCCAGCTCAGCCTGCTCCTGGGGAGGGTTTTGTGTCACACACACGTGTACAGGGCATGCTTTGTGCCCAAAGATGCTGCAAAGCAATGCCCAGGGTGCTCACTCCATGCAGCAGAGGTCTATAGCCACTACTAACATCATGAGTGTAGCACTCATAGCTACCTTTTTTTTTTTTTTTCTTTTTTTATTAATTTAGGCAGTCAGAAGATTTTACCAAAATCAATTTAATTTGTTAAAAAAAAAAAAAATTGTTTCTGTACCAGTATTTCAACCCGAATACTTGCTGCCTTATCTTGGTATTTTCTTCATTGATGTAATTGAAAGATATTCTTGTCGTTCCATGACTTGAATTTTGTTAATCTAAACAAGCCTAGCAAAGCCATTAGAACATGTCTTTAACAGACACACTGCCCTTCCTGTAATCAGCCTAGCAGTTCTTTTGTTTTCCAGTCCAATAAAGGGATTTATATAGTTTCAAGGGGACTTCTAACACTTCTCTAAATGAAAGCACATCAATGGCTTTTACAGCTTGGTTTATTTTTGATTATGCCAGAAAATACCACGCCTGCTACATGAAAAGTGCACTGGTTTTCTCTTGGCAGTAGAAAAAGTATGGGTCACAGCTACAGTAAACCAAAAATATTCCCAGGCCTTTCTTCCTTACTTTTTTTTCCTCTTCTGTAACTTCCAAATGATGAACTGCAGAAGTTCTTGTCCCTCAGGACGTGGATTTATTCACTACATCTTGTGACAGTAGGATCCAAAGTACATTTCCTTGCATAATTAAGTTAATCTTATTTTTCTTGTTGAAAGGCATTTAGTTCCCTGTTTATACAGAGACAGCCCTAACTTCTATTTGGTTGAAAATTTGAAACAGAGAGAGTTTTCCCACACATTAATGAATATTTTAATCAGTACTGAACTCCAGATCTCCTTTTTATATCCCCTACCCTGATTTACTTCTGCCTCTGAGTGCTACACAGAACCCATAAGGAGGACAAAGCCTGAGTAGACAAGCCTTCAAATGAACATTTTAGAGCTTTATCTTGAGAGGAAACCTCTGTCATTTCAATATGCACACATGGTTCTCTGAGCCACTGCTGCACTTCACTGCTTCACCTTCCCACCCTCTCATACAACAGGCAGTGAACTCCATTCCTGTTGAGGGATTTCCATGGTGAGCTCTTTGGGCCATGGGTTGTTCCCTTTTTTCTTGGTGCTTTCACACTTTTTAGTACCCAGAAGCCAATGACCTTGACTGGACAAAAAACCCCACACCTTATACAAACTATTCCTGAAGTATTTCCAGAGCCTTTCTTTGGCATCACACAAATTTATTCACCCACACTGAATTTGTCTCCAGCTCAAGGTAAATTGTCTAAACTTCTTGCATGATACTCTGCTTTATTTATTAATATTTCAGTTTCTTACCTAACCTGTGTCTACTGTTTCTTACCATTTTTAAGGACAAATCAGTAACTTCAAAAACCAAGAACCCTGTCCTGAGTGGCCACCTGACAATATGTAAACTCTAAGGCAAAAACTCCAAAAAAAATTAGTGACTTTATGTTCCTACCTTATTACTTGATATTAAACACCACCATGCCCATAAGTTTTACTAAGATGGAAACAGACTGGAAGACAAAGGAAAACAATCTCTAAAAGCTTAAGAAATATGATTTTACACTGATTTTAAGAGTTTTAAAAACTGAACCAAAGTGTCTAGGATTTAAATACCAACTTGAGCTGTCAAAAATCACTACAGATGTAGTGAAATTTATTTTTCATGTAACAGAATCTAATTTCTGTCTCTCACTGGGTTTTGGACACAAAGCTGGCTGTCAACTCACACTGCAGTTATATGAAAACATCACTGTCAAAAGCACAGACAATTCAAGAATTTTTCTACTACATTTCTGGTAAAAGAAGGCTTTTTAAAAGCTTGTGGTTGTAAATAGCACATATATGAGAAAAACAATGGTTTAAGATTACTTCTTTTGCCAAGTATCAAGTAAAAGCATCAGAAACAGATACTGCACTATTTCATGAAGTCAGAAGAAGGTAAAGACCTGCAATTTAATGTCATTATACAGACACACTCCTATAATGCTGTCATCAGCTACTACTTGAGACAATGAAACCAATCCAAAAACTTCGCCTTAAAGTAAGTGGCATTTCATACTGGAAACAAACTGACTACATATGGCAACCCAGTGAACTATTCAAATTAATCTGCTCAATTAATATTTGAAACTCGTCTTTATTCTCAAACTTTGGAGAAAAAAAAAAATCTTTAAATAATCCCCCTATAGATGGCACTGCAAATAGTAACATGCTGAGTGTAAAGTGCATGGGGTTTTTCCCTTCTCCTCTTATGGCTTAACATGTCTGAAGGATTCTCTTGCAGATTTCTTTTAAAGTCCCAAGAACTTCAAGCACATGGGATTTGCAGTGTGAAGTTGTTGATGCTGTCATAAGTCTTATTGTCATTATACCTTCAATCCCAAATGAGGTAACTACTTCATTAGCTAGAGAATAGCAATCATTCAAGATATGGAATGGAAGGAATAAAGGGAAGATACTTACCTCTAGATTTTCAGAACTTGACTTTGAATGACATCTGCTATTCAGGATATATGAAACACTGCAAAATATCACTGTTCAGTGGGGGGAAAAAAGAGGGAGAGACAAAGCAAGGTTAGAACTTAATCCTTGGATGCTTTTGAAGGACAAATAAATGTCTGCAAGTCCAATGTAGATGCAAGGGGCATAAAGATGCTTGGGGCTTTTATAGCATATTGGAGACTTTAGTTTTGTGATAGAAGTTTTCACATTACAAGGCTTTCAACATAACCTCAACACTTTCCTACAATTTAATTTGTTCCTTTATTCCAACCACAGAAAGTTTTCACAATGGAGAAGTACAGACAGCTGGAGGGCAAGAAACCTCACTTAAACACTACTGAATGAAACACAGGTGTAGAAGGACAGATAGGTTCTTTTTCTGGTAATTATGTTCCTTAACGTGATTTCCTATATCAAGAGGAAACACTAACACAAATAAGTATTTCCAAGGTCCGTTTTGCAGTTTTCATTGCTAGAAATGTTCTGCTCAGTCCTGCTAAAGGGACAGATAATGTACAGGGTTTGGAGGAAAAGCACTCTTTGCTTCATGTTGTTGTTGGCTTCTCACCCACTATTGGTGTTTGCTGATATGATCACAGGATTTTCTATGGGAAAATGAGTTTGGTCAAACTTCTATCAGGAAGGGTTCAGAATGTAATTAAGATCAGCCTAGAATAGTCCAGTGCCATCCTTAGTTTTAGAGAGGACTGTATATCTTGGAGATCCAGGTTACTCTTATCCCTGTATCCATCAAGCTACTGGCAGTTTTGAATTAATGGCAAAATGGAATTGCTGAGGAGTTGGCCCATTCTTAAATATTTTACCCCTTAGTGCTTCCATTAGCAACATGTACTTCAAAGAGATGAGAATATAGGTGATCCTGTAAAGTATTTTCAGACTAAGATTATTATGGCAGGTATTTCACACTCAATTATTGATGCATTAAGGAATGAAAAATATTAGAGAGAAGGCACTGATAAGGGTACACTCTATTTATCTGAACTGACTGTGCAATCTGACTGGAAATTTCATCTGTCTTTGGAATTAAAGGCAGTTATCTGACGTTGGCACTTATAATTGCTATTGTAAGCAGAAAAACCAAGCTGAAATACAAATGTTTCCCAAAAAAAGACCAAAGATTATCACAGCACTAACTAAACTCAGTAACACCACCAGCCTAGTGCTACCTGTACACTTTCAGCCAGGATGCATGATCACTCTCAGTGATGCCTGTTCACTCTCAACTCATGCACCACTGCTGCTTGCAGCCATTTCTGCATCCACTTCCCTTGGTGCTTTTCAATCATCTTACAATTTTACACGAAATTACAGGTGGATAATTGAAAGGAAAAGCCCAACACCTCTCTACCAACAGCTGCCAGATATTTTCAAAAGGATGAGACCCATTCCAGTAAAACTAACAAGGGAGGGAGCAGAGATTCCCTCCCTTCCCCACTACATGCCCCATTAGGAGCAAAGAGCAGTTTGCCTTTGAGCCACAGTGTGCCACCAGCCCTGTGCTCCCCTGTGCTCCCCTGCTCTCCCTTGTTCTTCCCTGCTCTCCCCTGTTCCCTGCTCTCCCCTGTTCTCCCCTGCTCTCCCCTGTGCTCCCCTGCTCTCCCCTGCTCTCCCTTGTTCTTCCCTGCTCTCCCCTGTTCCCTGCTCTCCCCTGCTCTCCCCTGCTCTCCCCTGCTCTCCCCTTTTCTCCCCTTTTCTCCCCTTTTCTCCCCTGCTCTCCCCTTTTCTCCCCTGCTCTCCCTTGTTCTTCCCTGCTCTCCCCTGTTCCCTGCTCTCCCCTGCTCTCCCCTGCTCTCCCCTGCTCTCCCCTTTTCTCCCCTTTTCTCCCCTTTTCTCCCCTGCTCTCCCCTTTTCTCCCCTGCTCTCCCTTGTTCTTCCCTGCTCTCCCCTGTTCCCTGCTCTCCCCTGCTCTCCCCTGCTCTCCCCTGCTCTCCCCTTTTCTCCCCTTTTCTCCCCTTTTCTCCCCTTTTCTCCCCTTTTCTCCCCTGCTCTCCCCTTTTCTCCCCTGCTCTCCCCTGCTCTCCCCTGTTCTCCCCTGCTCTCCCCTTTTCTCCCCTGCTCTCCCCTTTTCTCCCCTTTTCTCCCCTGCTCTCCCCTTTTCTCCCCTGCTCTCCCCTGCTCTCCCCTGTTCTCCCCTGCTCTCCCCTTTTCTCCCCTGCTCTCCCCTGCTCTCCCCTTTTCTCCCCTGCTCTCCCCTGCTCTCCCCTGCTCTCCCCTGCTCTCCCCTGCTCTCCCCTGCTCTCCCCTGTTCTCCCCTTTTCTCCCCTGCTCTCCCCTGCTCTCCCCTTTTCTCCCCTGCTCTCCCCTGCTCTCCTTTGTTCTTCCCTGTGCTCCCAGCACAAACTGCAGGGAACACTGGAACACTGGATCAGGGCATTGCTGCTGTGCCCTGTCCCTGCAGCCTTTATGGAGTGGAGTCAGAATTTGCAAGCCAAGATCTTTTCTTTCCCTCAGGAGCATCTGCAGCTCTCCTGTGCTGCAGTTATAATGGTATTTGAAGTTATCTCCTTCCCTGGCTTATATGCCTCCTTTTGACAGGAAAATGGAGCTGCTTTTCTTGTGGGGCCAAAACCTGCATTGAAGGAACTCACAGCAGGAAACCTCAAGGCCTTTTTGGGACAGGCCATGTCATTCCCGAGCACTGTGTGGAAAAGGAACCAAGCAGTTCCTCCAACTGCTTCTGCACTATGGAGCAACTACTGCCTTTCTGCAAGCTTAAGGCTAGACCTGATGAGCAAAAGGATTTCCAGTCTGTCCCCAAGATGTTAAATGCACGCAGGCAGCCAATCCAAACATTATGAAATTAAATAATCTCCTCTATTCTACAGAATAAAACCAAATTGCTGCAGTTGTGTCACTGAATGCCACACGCAGAGAGGATGAAGAATCAGAGCAGCCCATAGATTTTTCTCCAGTCCTGTCAGCAGCACGTCTGCCTGCAACAAGGAGTGCCTACATCCATGTGTTTCCTGTCAACCTGTGTGATAAATGCAGCACAGTCTTTGTGCTCCCAGCTAACAGAGGGAGTCAATGATATATAAAGCCCCTCTTTGTTCCCATCCATGGATAGAAGGCATTGCACAGACAAAGACAAATGTGATGGCTGCCTGCTGGTCGGGGACAGCCAGCTACTGCAGCTGTGAGCTGATTCAGAAGAAAACACAGCTTTATTTTATGTTTATGGGTTTGAACCCGAGCTCAATGTGTTTGTAAATGACTGGAGTGCCACTGTGGCTCGGCTCGTGTCCCGTGCTGCGAGCCAGGCTGGCGCCACATCCAGTGGCAATCCCAATCCTCTCCCAGTGTCCATGGGAGCAGTTCCTGCCATCCCAGCTCAGCTGAGCCAGCCACTCTGGGGGAGCCAGGGCATCCCAGATGTTTGCTCCACAAACAGCAAATTCCCAGAAGGACTGGGGGGCCTGAGAGGAGACTGGGTCAGGAGGGTTCCACTGTGTTTGATGATCTGCCAGAGGTGTAGGACTTCCACTATGTCCAAATTTGCCTTCCAAGTGGCAATGCCAAAAATCCTGACTATCATCTTTGCAAGGCTCAGCTTCCTGAATGGCAGTGAAGGAAAACGAAAGGTCACACCAGAGTGAAGTTTCACTTCTGCTTCTCCTTCCTTGGTTTATCCCCTTCTACTTCCCATGTTCTAGCAGAGGGAAGGTCCAGGCTCCTGTAGAAATATACGATGCTCTCAGTAAAACAATTTATACAAAGAAGCATATCAGAAGACATTAATATAATTAGGCTCATCCCCAGACAAAAGGTGGATTTGATGTTGAATTGTGGCCCACGAGATGGGGTGAGACCTGTCTCACAGCAGTGGCCATGAAGTCCTGCTGCTGGGACCTGACACTGACCTGAGAGCCTGGGTTAGGTCTGAGCTTCCATCTTATATTTTTGAGATGACTAAACTTAAGCATTATTAAACCCAGCCTAACATTGGGCTTTTAAGCTCATACACTGTGTTCATCACTGAACCACTCTTTGTGATGGGTATTACTGTTAAGTAATACACAAACCTGCAATTTCAGAAATAAAATGGGACAACTCTCAGGCAACTGGGGCAGCAATGATCATTCTAGAATACCAGCACTGAAGTAGGAGATGCTGCTGGCTGCTGTTGCAGGGCCTGTTTCCATAAAGCTCCTATAAAATCCGTATGCACAGTAACCATTTGCAAGTGAAAACAGTGGCTGATGTGTGCAATTGTTTATTCTGAATACAGAACAGACATCTGCATGAGCAAATCGATGTGCATGCAAATTTCCTCCAAAACTCACAGAGACAGTTTTGAGCCAAAGCCACAAAAGCTTTTTGGAATATTGCTGTTGATTTCAGAGATTTTGCCCACAGATGTTATTTCCACACCATTGACTTTACTCCACTGCTCTTAAATATCGAGAAGAACCTTAAGTTTTCTTTACTTATAGCACAGCTAAATTCATATTGAGTCAAACCAAGCCCAAATACTCTAAGAAGGGATAATCTCAAGAAGTAAGCTTGATAGTCACTAAATAATAAAGCATGAATCATGCTGCTATTTATCTTTTCCTGCAGTGGATGTTTGCAAGCAAAAATCAGGGATCTCTTCTATTTATTTACCTATTTTCCCCTCCAGGAAGTCTGTTTAATGAGTAAAAACCTCCAAACTCTTAAAACCCATGTGTATATGTTAAAGCTTTTCAGTAAAGAAAACTTCATAAAACTCAAACATGTCTTGCAGTTATATTTTGCTGTTCCTGCTAAGGGATCAAAAAAAAAAAACCAAAAAAAAAAAAACCCCCAAAAAAAACCTAAGTGTGAAAATAAAATACGCTGGAAAAGCTTTTGAATTCCGTAATTGTGTTCATGTTGCAGTGGGTTGGGTTTTTTTGGTTGGTATTTTTGGTTTTTTTTGGTTATTTGTTTTGTTTTGTTTTGTATTGTATTGTTTTGTTTTGTTTTATTTTGTTTTGTTTTGTATTGTTTTGTTTTGTTTTGTTTTGTATTGTATTGTATTGTATTGTTTTGTTTTGTATTGTATTGTTTTGTTTTGTTTTGTTTTGTTTTGTTTTGTTTTGTTTTGTTTTGTATTGTATTGTATTGTATTGTTTTGTTTTGTATTGTATTGTTTTGTTTTGTTTTGTTTTGTTTTGTTTTGTTTTGTTTTGTTTTGTATTGTTTTGTTTTGTTTTATTTTGTTTTGTTTTGTTTTGTTTTGTTTTGTTTTGTTTTGTTTTGTTTTGTATTGTTTTGTTTTGTTTTGTTTTATTTTGTTTTGTTTTGTTTTGTTTTGTTTTGTTTTGTTTTGTTTTGTTTTGTATTGTTTTGGTTTGGTTTGGTTTGGTTTTGTTTAAATTGGAAGGCTCTCAATAATTGGAAAGCTCCCAGGTTGCCCTCAGGCAGAAAAGAACCACCAACTCTAATATCATGCAAAGAAGCAAGGGATATTTGGTGCATCTCTGTACCATACATTTGCTACTATACAAGGGTTTGGGCCCTTCATCTGCTCTTGTGAGGGCACAGGGGCATCTTCTACTTCAAATTGTCCCAGTCACCACAGGGCAGCCACCATCTGTGTGCACCAGCTCCAAACTACTGCTCAGGTCTCCAACAGAAATGAAAAGTGGCAAAACAAGCAGCAGAGACCTCCAGCACTTCAAAGGGCTGAGCAGTGGAGGAACAGTCATTTGTTTTGCTTTGCCAAATTCTCTCAGGATTCCTCATGAAAAAATAAAGTTTCTATTCCTTTGGCTTAAGCTGCCACATTTTAATGAGTTGTTGTTCTTGGTTTGTTGACTGATAAGGTTTGAAGCACGTTTACTTTGCATTCTGTTGTGTGTAAGCTGGCAGTGAGCTAGAAGGAATAATTTATAAATGAGATGAATTTGTATAGATTAGCCAAGTGCCTACTGACTGAGAATATAGCAATGTCTAAATATTTAGATGAATTAAGCAGCAAGGAAAGATAAATATTCTTGAAAAGAACACATTTAGTAGGCCACTGAAGTATAACTAGGAATAAATAAAAACAAGCAAAGAGAAAGGCGTAGCAGGATAATGAGGGGCAAACAAAATAAGTTTCCATGTCTTTATTTATACCTCTCCCATCACTAAGTCTAGGTTTATAACCTCCAAAATATAAAATACTGGTTAGGTGAATGACCCTAGCTGGTCTATATTGCTGTTTCCAACTGAGCAGCTTGGAACACACATCATGCCTGTTCCTATGTTAAAATAATTGCTTTACATTCCTGCCACTGCCTGGAGACAAACATACATCTCCATTTATATGTACACATAGGAGAGGATTATGTAACAGAGCCACCCCTCACCTTGGAAAGCAAAAAAAAATGTGGGCATAGATTCCTGTCTGCCTCCTGATTCTAACAATGTAGGAGGGGGAAGAAGTATTGCTCTTATACTGAATAAACCATCAGCACAAAGGCTGCCCAGGCACAATTCTTCCTGTCTTTCCTATAAGCTTTGCACTGCTTTTGTGCACTGCATTTTTCCTTAATGGAGAACAAAGGATCACCAGGTAACATGACACAGCAAGTGGACAACCTCTGTAGCATCCAAGTACTCCCCCAGTATTTCTTTTAAGCTTCTCTAAAGAAAAAGATAAATCTAAGCACTTCTCAGTTTTCCATTTTTGAATGAAAATATGTTGGAAATAATAGGAAAGAGATAAAAAAAAATTGAAATACATATTAAGCACAAGTGAGAAATATTCACTATTTCTCCAGGAATCATTTCATGGGATTCTTAGAGAGGTTAAAAGTATACTCTAGGAGCAAGAAGCATCACTTCAGTCTTTGAGAACATCTGTATTTTACTGACATGAGTTCTTGTCTCTGTTAATTATGGAGGTCTGGACGGGGTACTTAATTTAAGAGGAAAAATAAGGTTTGGGTTGTTATATTAATTATTTGAGTAATGCATACTTTTTACAGTTCACCTTTTAAAGAATATAGTCTAAAATCTCTAGAGAACAGACTAATAGCTCTGAATAATCCTAGGGAGAGCTTGATTTCATATTAATTGATCTGATAAATCACAAAGTGGTTATTGCCTGGTTCATGGTTATACTTAAAAATAAATAGTAGGATCTTAATCACTACTTTTAAACTTGAAATTCTTTAGGTGGTAAAGACTGTGGTTATGTGTGGTTTATGTCTTATCTTGTTACTTATAAATAAGTTATTAGACTCCTTCTCACAACAGTCTAGTTTGTTTTCTTTTGTGTAAGTGTACTTTAAAATGTACTGGAATATCAAAGAGAATTTACAGTTTTGTATAACTTTGGAAAACTTGCCACTATTTAAAACAATCCCATTTTTCTCATAAAATCATAATATTTTCATCTCATGTCCTCATTATGTGGAACATGTCAACTCTACTTCAAAAAGCTATATTTACTTTATTGTAAGAACAAACAATAACTCTAGCACAGGGAGCCAGCTAAACTAGAAAACATTTCAAGTAAAATGGTTCTCTCTATGCTGGGCATAGCCTTATTCACTGAGTTTCCCAGGTTATAATTTTCTAAGTAATTTAATGACAGATGATGTTAAAATAGTTATTTGACCTTTCTGGAGTAAGTGAATTTAAATTAAAGTATGAGCAATTACTGCAGTATTTAAATTTTCCACCTTCCCTCACTGATTCCTCTCCTCCTCTTCAGTATGTTTATTAGCACTGGTTACTTCTTGCTTGTCTCAGAAAGTAATTTTTAAATTTCAAAAATCAGCATAGAAGAATTTTTTGAGCCGGTGCTGCGAGGTGAATTTTACCACCAAGCATCATTAAGATTTCAGTCTCATTTCAGGGAAAGACAGTTCCACAGACTGCAAGGAAGAACAGATTATTCCACAGATTAAAGTCAAAGCCCAGAAGTATACATTATGACAGCTGCAAGAAAGCTAATATATTTTCAGTCTCTGCAAAACATTAGGTTTTCTCAGCTGAGTAATGGAGTGAGAAGTTATGAGGTTTGTATTATGTATGTTTTCAAAGCCATAAAAAAAGCAGCCACATTTCCCTCCATGAACACTATCAGTGTACCAGGGCACTTCCCATTTCATATGGAGCCCAGTCAATAGAAAAGGGTAACTATTTATGGCATTTGAACCAATGTATGGAATTTCAGCCATAAATGAAATCCCAAACCTTCATTTTTTAAGAGTTTCAAAGAGGTGGATTGGAGCCCAGCCCTAGGGGGCAAGGCAGGTTACACACTTGGAACAGAAAAACCCTGGATCTACTCAAGATGATGACAAACCTACCAATCATGCAACAGTCTTCAAAGGAAGTTTATTATTATTGACCCAAAAAGACAGAGACAGACAAGGAAATCACATTCTTCAATTCCTCATCTCACCTAAAAGCACTAAAACCCAAAGAACTTCCTGTCTGTTTAATCTGTGTGCCGTCAGCCAAAAGAGCAGCAATCCATTTAAAGTTTTACTGACACTTGAAGTGCTGATAAACCTCCATCTCCCATCACCTCTTTATGAAATGGATCAGTCAAGTCAGACTGCAAGCCTTTAAAGATATTAGCTGAAAATCAAAATGGAAGGGAATTTTTTCCTGACCTATTTATTCGCATTTTTTGACATTTTCACATTAAAATTAAATAGTATGATTCTTCTCTTACAGGGTACCTGGTGGATTAACATTACTCTTTTGGAAAACTACAGCTAATCTCAAAACCAGCTAATTCACACCTAGTTCTTTTTTAAAACCAATAAAATCAATTTGATCCTTTGTGGGCAATCAACTGTTCCCATCTTCCTGGAACGACATCCACCCAAGCACCTCCAAGAAAGTGGTAACTATTATTTTCATTGTGGTTTTATCATGGTTTAAGCAAGGTGTGTGCTTACTCTTTAAAAAAACATCCCTAACACAAAACCCACAAACCTCTCAGTAAAATGTTCTGTGTTGGAATGTCTCGTTACAATAAGGAAAACAATCCTTCTCTGCACTTTCTAAAACCAGCTTGGTACATTATGTAAAAACTCCCTGCCTGTAGAATTGTTGGTCTTCACCTCTGGAAAAATGTTAAATATTTGTAGCATTTCCACTGAGTTCCAGTACTTGTGACAAAGAAACAAAGACACATAATCCAGACCCTTCCTTAACTAAAAAATTTCTTGGACTTCTTAGACCCAGCAGGCAGCAGTGAGGCAACCAAAGCTGCCCAAACCTCTCTGCAACATTTTGTTTAGAAATTCAGATTATATTGAGCTTTCTCAATGACATTTTTTTAGGCTGTTTGAAAGGTGCAGTTCCTGTATTCTTCGAAGGAATTTTCTGAAGCATCTTTCATATTCCTACCATGGGTTTGCTCTGGGGACGTTTTTAGGAAAACAACTGGTCTTTAAGCAAAGGGAATTAAGAGACAAAAGTACTCAATGCTGCTGAAATCTGCATTCAAAGGGAAGTGCTATTTTTTCTAAGTTAACTGTTTAATTTATTCTGTTTTCCTCCTCCTGTTTTCATATATTAAAAGGGTAAGGAATAGACTGCTCTATTAGAAACCTTCTCTTAGAAGTTAATTTTGCCTCATTGTTGATGTTTGTCAATAGATGCTTAAAAGAACCAGCTGCTTTTCAAGCTACTGCTGCAACTAATAGCAAACTGCTCGGGAAAGCAGTGAGGTGCAATGAAGCCCTGCATTTTGTGGGATGATAAAAGCATCCACTGAAAAGCAATGGAGAGGAAATTAAATGGAACACTACAAAATACCAAGCGTCATCACCATTAAGTTAACATTACACTCGCTCTCTGTGAAATCCCTGATTGTGGAGACCACATTTTCTTCTAAATATTTAGAGGTACTTTTTTTCCATTCATGTACAAAATTCCACTTCGATGTTAAGCTCTTTAGCTAGTACGTAAAATAAAAATTCCCCTAGAAAATGCTATGAATTTTTCACCTAATTTCAATATCTTCCAGTTTTGGGAATGTACAGCTATCTTTTTTTCAAGCATTATTTGTGACAGCCATCCTAGAGAGAACATGTTTTTGATTCACATCAGTTTTAGATAGATTACTGGGGTAATTTTCTTCCTCAGTTCATGGTATCCAGCTGAAAAAGCATCACTTGCTCTGCATAAGTGTCACTTGCTATCTTTGGGTAATTTAGACTGCTTAGAACCAGGGGAGAAAATACCAAATACCTGGAGTTTGGTTTGGAGTTTTTCTTTTTTTTTTTTTTTTTTTTTTTTGGGGGGGGTGATATCTGCCCATACAAACAAAAAATTCTGCAGGATTCAGGAATCTGCATTTACAGTAGTAAGGAGTTCATCACCAACAAAACAAACGACAAAATAAAAAAACAAACAAACAAAAACCGTAAAAGAAAAACAACCAACCAACCAAAAACCAACAAAAAAACCCCCATGAAAGCGTCTTCCATTACTGGTACATTTGGTAATTCGAAGTACCCAGATTACAGATTAAGTTTCCCTTACCCTATCACAAGATCCTCCAACATTCTCAAAGGAAAGACAGGCAGATAAAAATGATTCTCTAAGTAAGTATTTTATAGTTGTAGCAAAAAATAGTGAGAACAGATTTGAGCTGTCAAACTTTAGGGGCGTACTGCACTTGAGAACATGGCCAAACTTCTTGGGACGTGACTTCAAAATGCAGATTTGTACTTCTGCAAATTGGGTGCAAAAAGGGGTTAAATGCAGGCTTATTTACTGTTTTTTCTGCTTCCCTGCTTTGGGCTCTCATGGAGCTTATATCTATCTAAATATCTATCCAAAAAAAAAAAAAAAAAAGGCAGTAATTCAAGTAGTCTTAAGTTACTTGTGGAAGTTTGAATAAATAATCTGCTGTAACCTTACACTTCCCAGTTTTCCAAATCGATAAAGAATGGCATAAAAGCACTGCCTGAGGGTGTCACGAGGGGAGCTGCACACACAGTGAGTTAGTGAAGCACTCGCTTTCCAGGAAGGGAAGGAAGGTATGAACCGAAAACAAGAAAAGAAATCCATTTCAGTCCGAAAGCTGCAGATGTTGTGGTACCCCAGAGCTGCTCTTGCCTCAGGGCCTTTCAGACCTACCTGAATGTCTGGGCCATGCACATCGAGATGTCTTTGCACACTTTGCACATCCCAGGGGAGCCTTGGCTCTGGAAACAGCACGCTCGCTTTTCCTCCGTGCAGCGCTCACCACGTCGTTACTCGTCCTCCAAGAGCCATGGATGCACAGCCAACAGAGTAGGACTTGTCCTCTGGCTCTCACACAAGTTCTTCACTTAATAACTAAGAGCACGATACAAAAAGTGACTTTTCAAGGTTAGTCTCACATTCTAAGTGTCGTGCTGACACGCCTGACTCTGTGGCTGGGTCAGGAGACACTGGCAGCCAGGGCAATGAGTTGAAACGTCAAACGAGCAACACAAATGCTAATAAAATCTTCTTTCTGTTCTGCAACTAAACAGCTTCATGAACAAAACCTGTAAAGGTTAACAGAGCACAGACTTTTAAAAGAATCAGAAAACAACATCCGAAAAAATCTACTGGTTAAATGCAGATTATTTATAGAATGACATGTATATTATACACACATAGCACTATGTTTATGTTGGATTTCATGCGTACATATTTATAAAGTAAACCAGCTACAGGAACATAAACATCAAAGCCATCATTTTACAGTCCACATAATCTTAAAACAATTCCCACTTTAGACCCGGTTTCAGAAAAAAAACAAGGGGACAGCAAGTCTTTTTGCCCATTAATCCCTCCTCGGAAGATAAACCACCAATCAATGTTTTGAACAGGCTGTTCTGTTATTTCACACCCAGTCAATGCTCTAATTGTGGCCAGGATCTTAAACCTACTCAGAAATCCTATTTTTAAAAAGTCACACAGAAAAATGAAATCTGTCCTTTGCCTCCTGGTTTTGTAAAATCGCTGTCATTACACTGAATAACAGAGTTAAGTACTCCCCATAAGATCATGGAATAATGATCTTAGGAAATTTGAATATTATGGTTGCATTTAACTTTCACATCCACTCTGTCAGACTTTTACAGGAAGGTAAAGGTGTGACCATGAATTAGAGAAGTCAGACCATATTTCCCCAAAACCAGGGATAGCATTAAGACTGATAATAGCATAAAACTGATCAATCTCTCGTGCATGTTGTGCTGTGACTCAGCTCTTGATAAAAGGTTCTAGAAGCCCTGTAAGAATTGCATTTAAAAGTCAAGTTGGTTACAGAATAGCTAGAAGCACCAGTGAAAGCTTCCCTATTGTTTTCCTGTGTGTGTTTTGCAGACAGACTTGGAGAGGTCAGTGTCTGCTAAAACCATAGAAGACAGGAGAGTTAATGACTCACATCTGCGGTTTTAAATTATTCAGTTACCACTTGAGCACTAACCAAAGGCACAATAAACAGTAGCTAATACGAGTCATGCATGTTTCATAAAGGGAAACTGTACACTCTGGAGTATATTACAGCCAGCTCTGAAAACACTCACAGTGTTTTCAACATGATTTAAGACCAGTTCTTCCTACTATTACTTTAACTATCTGCAGTGGTATCTCTCATTGACTTGAATCAGAGTTTTATTGAGGTACAGGAAACAGATTGCAATCTATTAAAAAAAAAAATCTTCTCCTGCAGTTATAGAGACAGGGGGAAATCTTCTGTGAATGGGTTGGCTCAGTTTCCCTGTGGCCCATGCAATCCTCCTTTGCAGGGGCTGCAGAGAGCAGCTGTAGCCACACGTGCCTCATATTCTGCTGAGACGTCCTAAAGACTGAGTACTCTCCAAAAGCCAGGCACACTCACGAGGATCAGGATGGTGTCACCAGGCTGCAGGGACTGCACACTCACTGCAATGGAAGGCTTTCCTTGCTGGATTCCTGGGAGCAGTCCTGTGCTCACCCAGCATTTGCACCCTTCAGCAGACAGCTCCTCATATTATCAGCACAGTTGGAACGTGACCAAAGTACCTTTCTCCACTGTTTGGAAAGGAGTCTAGTTTAGAAATACTGAACAGACATCCAGAAGGGGGAAGAAAGTAGGAAGGCACACTGGAAATACATTTTTAGGCAACTTTCTGGCAGCTAATCTTAAGAGCCTGGGTCCCTCATAGTACCTTCTTTAATTGAGTTATGACTGAAAAATCCTGAACAAGGCCCACTCCAACTGCTGCTCAGTTATCCAGGAGAACTCTCTGGTGGGCTTACCTGCAGTGAAGTCTCTCCTGTTACTTTTGCCAGCATTATTAACAGCAAAGCTTGCGAGATGAAGAATAGCAAGGATAAAAACTGGGTTAAAAGATAAAGCTCAAACCTCCACAGAAGCTGGCATGAAGTAAAAGAAGAAAAGAAAATTTGGCTTTAAATAAGTGCATCATGAACACCTCTGAAAGATGGAGAGAGGCACTGCTGGAGTCCAGCTGTTAACCACTGTTCTTATCTGGACCTGGCAAAGGCAATGTTTGCATAATTCTGCTACACTGAGACTGCAGCTCACTGAGCTGTTTGCCACCTCCTTATATTCTCATCTTTTTCTTCTGTAATTGAATCCCTACCCTTGACCTGGGGAGACAGTGCCATGTAACAACGCTCTGCCAGCAGAATATTTGTGGCTCTGAGGGATTAATGGTACTACTCTCTATAAAAAACGTCTCTATTGAACCAACACGGCTGCTCTTACAGCTCAATTACAGAGCAGTCATCCAGGAATTGAAGATGACTTCTGAGGCAGGAGAACTCATGTCCCTCCAGAAATGATACTTTTTCTCCAGCTGTGAAGCCATGACCCCTCAGGATCCAAGTCATTAAAAGAGCCTGACTATCACAGGATCTGCCACCTGATTACTGCAGTCTGTCTTCAAAAGAGCTCTTCATTCACAAAGGTATTAGCGGGGAGTTAAAGTGCCATCAATTTCTCTCTGCTAGATCTTGGATAGCTGTTTCCTCTCTTCCAGCTAATAAGGTTAAAGAAGGAGAGATTGCCAGTGAAGCCAGAGTAAATTAAAAGTGAAACTTCTCAGTCATTGTTATTCCTCAGTTTCTGAAAAATTCGCTGAAAGTAATTTTTTATAAAATGAAATGCTAGGTAATGAAATATACACCAGTTTGGACTAATAAAGCAGTAGAAAGACTTCCCCTATTAAAGACTGGAAGCCAGATATTACCTGGGGTTTGATACCACCTCTTTTTCCCTTTTTGGCAGTCAGCTGGATGCCCTTGAGGAGAAAAAGATCTCAGCTATGCAGATTAATCCGTGGAAAACCATGACCCAGAGGTGTTGTAAAATACGACTCAACGGTGTCATACATAATATTTATAGATGTTGCCATAGGATTCCTTAACTAACACATTTCCAATGAACACTATGAAGCAGCAGATATTTTCAGCTATTTTAATATTTTCATTTATTGTTAAAACCTTAACTTAATTCTCTATGCAATTCTCAACAGTTAACTTCAAGGAAAAAAAAGGAATTTGAAATAAATGAAATTTTGTTCCAGGGAGGTTCGCTACAAAAATAAACAATCTGATTGTGGATAAATCAAATAATTTGTGATTAACTTAACCTCCAGTTTGTCCATTCTTAAAAAATGTTTTAATGGACATGAAATTAAACTGGCCCTTAAACAGTAAAAACGTTATATTTCCTTTTAGGGTACAAAATACTCGTCTCAAACTTGATTCCTTCCAATAGGTACCACATACCCCAACTCACGTTGCTCACTGCAGAAAATCTGCTACAGCTGTTTTCTTAATTTCAAAGCCAGACCTTCTGTTAAAAATTGTAAACAAACCCCTGCCCTTTATCTCCAAGGGGCAAATTCTCCCAAACTCTCCTTTATTCATTCCTACATCAAAAGCATGTATGCTGCTAAGACTCCAATTAATCTTTAAGAGTTCCTACCATCTATTTTGACTTCACATACCTTAAAGAAAAAACCATCATGAATCAAGTCTACTGCTAATTGTGACCCATAGCATAATGCTTTTCCCCCCTGTCCAATGCAAACCACTATCATTGTAAAATTTACTGCAGAGCAGCTGAACAAAAACTAGGCTTACTGGAAATTCTGTTGGTACACAAAATGGCTTTACAATGCATTACACCTTCCTACTTCTATTAGACTTATTACTTCATATTTCAAGCAGAAGTAAATATTCCCCTTGTGGGAGACTACTGTCTATTTGTGTAAGACTTAATGACACAAGGTAAATGGTGCTGTTGGTTTGAGTTAGACATGCAATACACTTCAATAATGTGCTATTTCCCTCTCTATATGATGCAATGCTAAAGAAAACATGATTAGAAAACCCATTTGTGCTTGAAATTTCCTGTGATTGTTTTAAAGGCTATAGCTCAGATCAACACTGTACTGTTCTTCCCTCATCAATTTCCATTATCAGTTTGGCTCGGAGAAATCCTGTCCCAGGAGGTTTCCCAAACTGATTTTAAGTGGATATAGTGCTCTGATTACAAAAGAAAAGCAAACAAAAGTCTACTGATTCAATTCATTCTGAAAGACATTTAACATGAGTAATAAATAGTAAATATTGCATGCAAAGAACTTTTTTTTCACATTTTCATTACAATACATACTCTTTCCTCAAAGAACACAAGCAAAATATTACTGTGGGTAGAGACTTCTCAGACCTTTACAATAAATTAAATTTTCTCAAGAGCTTTCCTTTTTATTAGGAAATCTAAAACCAGGAGGATGTATCCAATCTCGTCCGGTCTTTCCACTGCTCACTTCCCAACATCCCTAGCAAAGAATGTCTGCTCAGCTTCCACATATATTCAGCATTCTGTTACATCAAAAGGAAGTGTAGGACTGGCAAAAATACAAATAAGAACCATTGCAGGTTAATGGACAAGGCATTTTCCAAAGAAATCCATGGAAGAACCACAAAGTGACTGTCCCTGTGTGTATTAGTCTTTGTTTATGTAAAAGAGAGGGATGGGATGGGATGGGATGGGATGGGATGGGATGGGATGGGATGGGATGGGATGGGATGGGATGGGATGGGATGGGATGGGATGGGATAATGGGATGGGATGGGATAATGGGATGGGATGGGATAATGGGATGGGATAATGGGATGGGATAATGGGATGGGATGGGATGGGATGGGATGGGATGGGATGGGATGGGATGGGATGGGATGGGATGGGATGGGATGGGATGGGATGGGATAATGGGATGGGATGGGATAATGGGATGGGATGGGATAATGGGATGGGATGGGATAATGGGATGGGATAATGGGATGGGATAATGGGATAATGGGATGGGATAATGGGATGGGACAGCAGGAGCAGAAACTCCAGCAAGCAGATGATTCCCCCAAGCAGTGCCCTGGTCTAAGTGCAGTCAATAAGCTCCATGAACTGAGGGCTCTTTGCAAAGCAATCATTTTCCTGCCAGCACCTCCAGTAGATATTTAACCCCAAAAGGTTAACAGACTATATACTGCTTTAAAAAGTCCATTCATAAAGAGCTCTTCATTTCTCTTTTTTCCCTCATAAGTACTAATTACTTTTCAAGACAAGATTTCATCTTAACAATATGTGAACAAGAGATGGTTATTAATTTCCAGTCTCTTATCCTGGCGCTGAATTTCACCTGGCAGACTTTTCTTCAAGTTTATTCTGTCCATAATTAGTTTATTTCTCTATTTACTCATGCATTTTTCACTCCAGGACACAAAGCAGGAAGGAATAAGGAATTTGAGCATTTTAGAATGCTTTATTACATAGGCAAGCAAAATGTGTGCTGTTGGCATCTCACTGCCTGTGATTCACTGCTTGACAAAGCAACAGTGCAAAGTCAAGAACACAGCACAGCCTGGAAAAGTTGATCACCAAATTCATAAGAGAAGAAACCACCTCTAACAATAGTTGTTAGAGATACTGTTGAATGGGATTAATCTGTCCCTGGGCTAGGTTTAGAGTCTCCTGACAAAATCAGAAAAAAACACCTTTCCTGGACCAGAACAAAGGACCATCTGACTTTGTGACCTGTTCTACTGCCAGCAGGAAGATGATGAAAGTTGTGAATGCCTGACAAGTACTTATGATACCTCCCCAAACCCAAACACCAGTTATTTTCAACTAAGCAGCTGTATAAACCTATCATTCACTCAGCCACTAGGGGAACAAAAAAATCTGCACCAAAAACCCACACATCAAAAGGGGAAAAAAAAACATTACAACTGAAAAGATACAATGTGCACGTGTGTAAAACTGGAAGGAACTCTTAGTTCCTCCTAGAAACACTTACAAAATACCAAATATGCATCTTTGGGGCAGAGGGAGACCAGTTTGAACTTCCCAAGAGCTGCAGCTCTTCAGGATCCGAGAGTTCTGAGATTTCCACAGCACAGCATATTGGAATGAACCTCACCCTGGTGGCTTTTGGTGTGTATCAGAACAAGGTTTAATGCAAGTCTCCCACTGCCTGGTCAGGGCTGCTCTCTACCTGTGTGAGAGTAGCAGGGAATCCTCCCAACCCTGAAAAAATACCATTTGGAGATGGCATTAAGGTCACCTGGAAAATGATCATTCACTCTGATACTTCTTCACATGCTGCTTTTCTTTGGGATATGCAGCTCCCTTTTGCAGCACCAGAAGGCTGCAGAAGTTTGATTTCAGCTTTGGCAAGCATCTTGCAGAGCTACTGAAGGACGAGATTGCTCTGGACTGCCTCGTGTTTCCCTGCTCCTCGTGAGGGTTCTCCAGCACATTCAAAATTACATCTTCAAGAAGAATTTAGTCGCTGGGAGTCAAAGCTAGTACTGCTTTATCACACCCAGATCTGGTGCTGAGTTTCAGCAGAACCATTTCCCGTTAGCAGTCGATTGAACCTAAATTCCTCTTTCCAACTTTATCCTTGGCTAACTGGAAACACAATTAGTAAATACAGCCTCCCAGCCTAATGCAACATTCTGAAAGGATTAAATAAAATCTATCTGAGCAACCATAATACTGTTATACATTTCTCAAGAAGGCTGAAGGATTATTTAGTGCTCTATGATTTTCTGACTGGAGAAGCAAGCTACTTTGGGACATGTCTTAGCCTACATTAGTGGGATTTTTATACATTTGCTTCATCAACTGGATTATCAGAAAGAGTAAATTCATTTAGAGAGACAGATTTTTTTTAAGTACTGCAACAGTAAAGCCAACAAAATCTAAATAAAATTTGATTTAAAGATTCTGAAAGGATTTAATACATATGAACATTGGCAATATGCAGTAATTCATAAAAACTGAAGAGATTCTAGACCCATCTGAGTTTTTCCAAGATTAAGTGAAAAATACAATAAAAGTTTACTTACTAAATGGAAGATAACATTTCTGCCTTAGAAAAAATGATCCCAATATAGTCTGCTGAATGCAGTGCTTCCTCATTGATTTGTAAGATTCTAATGGTAAAGATTAAAGATAATTTAAATTGCCTATGCTTGAATTCTGTTTTCCATATTCAGCTACCCTTATGCTTAATGCAATTTGAGACATAAGTCAAAATGTCAGCTCTAGGAACCAACAAGCAAACTATTTCATGAGATGAGATTAAGGAAGTATTCTTTAAGGAATGCTAAGCAGAACTGCCACTGGAGAAAATCCATTAATCACTTTTCAAAAGAATAATTCTACTGTAACTATCACATGTAAATATGACCTGCTAAATATTCACCAATTCTTTTATAACGGATTCCTCTCTTCCCTTATTTGTTTTTACTTTCTTGTGTCTTTAAAGGTAGAAGGGGTTGAGTGGGAAAAGCAGGAACTGTTCACCATGGACACCTCCAGGCTGAAGCAGCCTTGGACCTGGCTGCTGATAACACAGCTGCTAATTTTTAATTGAGATGTAAGCAAAAGAACATATTAAATTAATGAAAAAAGTATCCTTCACCCCCCCCCCCCCCCCCCAAAAAATAAAAATCATGAATCTTTAATTCTTATTCAAATCAACCTGCTAAACCAAATTAAATGTAGTTCTGCTGTGGAAGAAATCTCAGAGCAAATATTGGCACCAGAATGGTTTGTGATGATTATTGCTAAGCTTGTATGAACACTTTAGATTGCATCTGTGAAAAGGTATATATTAAACACCACAATAATAATCAGAATTTTAAAAAATACTGGCACAAGGCCACATCAATACCAACTGCTCGGTAATAATTAAGTCTCTAGGCAAATGAGAAGGGAATTACTGAATCACTGAAACAGCTTTTCAAGCTAAATTCAACATTACAAGAAGTACTCTGGCTGTGTATCTGAATTCCTACAGGGAAAAATAAAAAGTGCAACCATCCACTTGCCAGTGACCTCCGAAGCCTTTTGAGAAGAAATGCTTTGCTTTATATTTGCACTAAATGTATATTTAACTGAAATCTCAAGGGATGTGTGCAGGATCCAGGCAGGATTAGACCTTCACCACCCAGAGCCACTAATGGCCATGACAGATCATCTGATTTCAGATTTGTCATCCTTGACAAAACCTGCTCTGATCACTGGCTTTCCAGCAGGAATTTAAGATTTTTTTAGGAGGCTGTATAATATTTTTAGGGGGAGGTGCAGCACAGATGAGTGGGTATTTCTGGCCACCCTTCGTTGCCCACAGTTTAACAAGACCAGAATTGATTCCTCCTACACAGATTTTGTGTTTTATGCTTCCCTCCCCCTTCCCCCCCCCCCCCAAACATTTTGTTTATTGAGAAGTTCCTCATCTCAGTTTTCTGCAAGTTCTTTTAGGATTTTATTCTTTCACCTTTAATAGAACTGCAAGAAAAAGAAAGAAACTGCTCTTTCTTGTATGTGTACTTTGTTGTATGTATTCTCACTTCTTTTTAAAATGTCTAAAATATATGACTGCTAGGTAACTTCTCCCTGATATGAAGGAAAATTTTAGTGACCCATAAAATTTGGAATTTAAATTCATTTATTTTTGTTGCCATTAATTCCTAGTGTGACCATCACTGCTCACAGCAATTTACCACACACTGCGCATTTTAATACAGCTGAAGCAACAGGCTCTGGGATCCCTCTGAACAAATGACATATTGAACAGTCTGTTCAAGCGACTGAGTTTGCTATTTTTCCTTAGTCACACAGGGTACCACATGTGAAAAGCCCAACTGAAGGTTGTCCTTGGGCTTCTGAAGCTTGCAGGATGCAGCATTAGAGGAGGCAGCACTTCAAACTTGCTGGTTTCTTTTCAGACTGATTGCCAAGTTGTGAAAGCTGAAGTGTAAACATTTGTGTGAAGTAGTTTTTCACTTCTGTAAAACCAGAAACGTTTTTATGTGCACATTAACTGACCTTATTGAAAAGTTCCTGGGTGCCACAGGGGAAAACTGCTCTGTTCTCAGGGTTTAAAGGACAGTCAGGATGGGAGCAGTCTATTGATTCATTAATGGCCTAATTAACTGGAATCAGTGAACTAAGCTTTCAGGATCAGTATCTGCACTAGAACAGCTAAACCACAGCATTCCACATTTATAAAACATTAGAGCCTGTAATTTTCTGAGTACCCATCTCTAACCAATCCCAAGAAGTACCAATCACACACACAGAGCTACTCACACAACCCCCCAACGCAGAGCGTGGCTGCCCCCACCTCCTCTCCAGCATTTATTGCATTTATTTATTGCGTTTGTTGCATTCATTGCATTTATTTATTGCATTTATTGTGTAGCACTGTGGGGGCAGCCCCTCTACAGGGAGTGTTTACACCAAACCACCCATCCAAGGGCAGTGTTTGCACCACACTCAGCACAGATGATTTTCACCCACTTGGCTTTGCCAGAACTGGAGGGGAGCAGTCTACTGGCACCTCTACATCTTAGCACAACAAAATCTTTCTTAAGGTTATAATGGCAAAAAAAAAATAAAAAAATAAAAATCCTGTTGATTTAAGGTAGATGGTATTTAATCCCTCATGCCCTCATATTTTTCATCCTTTTATAAAAACAGAACAGTAAATAACAACTGACATTTTTTAACCCTTACTGTCCATTTATTTCATTTGCAATGGCTACGTACAGTTGTTATCTTTGCAGTCTAAAGTTATTTACCAATATTTTAAGATCTGAATATCGACAGGAACTTGATTAATAAGTGCTGGTTATATTTGTAAAAACAATTAAGCAAATTAATCTTCCAAATACATATACTAAAACAGTCTGTCAGCCTCAGTCAACTTTCTCTCCTTTTAAAACTTTCCAGATAGTCTACATTAAAAAAAGACTTCAATTTAAATTGTTTGGCAGAAATATGAACAACATTTCATATGAAAATACATCCCTGCAGGGAAAATATGTGCCATCTCTATATGAAGATCCAGCACAGCCTGGATTCTGGGATAACACAGTGCTTGCCTGACTTCTCATGCTGGTCTGCTTTTGCTGCCAGCATCCTTGAAAACAAGAGCTGCATCGCTTGCCCTGCTGCAAAAGATTCTTCAGGTTTTAGGGAATCTGGAAATTTGATTCTATTACACTACACAACCTTATTATTATCTTTCAAAAATTCTGCCCTCCAAGAAAAATAGAACCAAACAGCAGAATCGTTTGCCTGTACTAAACCATTTCAGGGCCAAACCCACAGGTATTCTTTTATTCTGTTTAGAAAAAAGAAACCATTCTGTAAGGCATCAGCAGGGCGTTATTAAAGAACTGGCATAGCTCTGTTGATCTTGTCTCTTGGAAATCAATAACGCTCACAAGTGTCCTCTTTAAACGTGTGTAGATAATGGGACCTTCAGTGAGCACTGACAGGAGCTTGCATCCACATCCACCCGTGGGCTGCTGTACACTGCACAACATCACAGAGAGAATTCCCAGCACAGGAGGTGATGCACAAAGTTCTCTCCGTGTCCGAATGCTGACAACTGGCCTAAAAGAGCCCGATTCCTTCTTTACAGCGGGTCTGTTGTGTTGCTGGTGCACAGAAGAGTGCAATAATCAATTACCCACAACAAAAGGCTTCATCAGTGACTGAAAGCACCTCCCACACGTTCAGACAGCCACTTCAGAAGTCAGCAAAATTACTGATTATCTGGTAAACTGCAAGTGATTAATTCACAGTCTCAGACAAGCTCCCATCACAGAGACAGCTCCACTGGTGGAAGTCTTTGCCTGACTCACCAGCTGGTGTGCAGTCTGCTGTCCAGATGCCCAGGAACATGATCTTCCTTACATTTCATTAAAAGAGATCTTCGAGAAGCCTTTAATTAAAATGTTTGCAGCTGATGTATATATTTTCTTTTGAAAAGCCAGTATTTATGCATCTGGATTGATGGCATTTGTGGAAAGAAACTGAGAAATCTGGAAACTTGTGGAATTCTCTTTCTTGGTGGGTTTGGGAGAAAGTTCTTTGACAGAAGCAGCTGAGCAACTTCAAAGGCTTCACCTGGCTGGAAATAATAATGCATTTCAATGTGCTTCTTGGCAATGTCCTGCCATTTGGTCATGAACACTTGTTTTTTCAAAAGGCAAGCTGAGAAGTGTCAGTATTCAGATCTGCTGATCTGAATACACAGAATTCTCCAAACTATTATTTGCATGTAAACCATACATGTAAACAAAATAGCAACCACATGAATGACTGAAGAGAGAGAGATTATTTTTTTTTCTATGTGACTTTTAAAAGAAAACACAACAGAAGATTTTGTTATATTGAAGTAGATTGAAAATAGTAGCTACATCAAAGCACAAACACTGTGACAGAAAATCAATTAATGGACAGATTTTACTGATAAGTTCAAACAAAAGCCAAAGCTACAGTGAAATTACATAAAGGAGGACCTCAAAACTGTTCTGCCATACTAAATTAAAACATCTGTGGCCATGAGCCTGCAATTTCATACACTTGGACAGATTACTGTACTTGTGTGAAATGCAATCAACTTACTTTTAAAGACTTCACAGTGGTCTGCAGATGCTAAAGCAATCACAATTAACATGCCATTCCTTATACACCATATACATTTTAAGAATTCAAGGTCAGGCCTTTAAATGCTGAAATCTCTTGTCACTGAATATCTAGCAATGATTAAACCAAAATGATTAAACATCTGGTTAGACTAAAATACAGTTGTTCAAGGAGTTTAAGAACAAGCAGCCACTAAAGAGGTGGAAAAAAAAATAGAACTGATTGCAGGTTTGTCAACCTGAGGCAGTAATTTCACTGCTTATCACTGTTTCATCAGCACATCTTTATATGTTGAATAAGGCAGTCACCAGATTACTGCTTTAATCAGCATCATAAAACATTGTGTTTCTCTCTGCTTCCCAACAGCTGGTTTAAGAGGAATAAAAGGTTTATTTGATGGCTAAGTTGGAAGTTCTCCAAAGGCCCTATAAGCTGATACATTTCTACAGCTAAGCAGAAATAATTTGAGTCTTCTCAAATACTGCCAAGCCAATTTTTTTGAGCATGAAGCTTTCTATTAAAGAAATCAAGATAATTTTGGTACCTCTAACATAACAATTCACTTACTCATCCTTTACCATAATGTCAATTATGCCATCAGTAAGAAAGAAAAAAATACTTCTTTTAGATATTATCAGCTTAAAATCTAATTCCATAGGACAGAAGCAATATTTCACTATCTACAAATTATGCTGCTAAATTGGGAGGTTATTCAATTACATTTCCATAAATTATTTCCATTATATTATTTTAACGAAAAAAAAAAATTCTTGTTTTCTTTCCCTGTGCTGTGGAAGAGACCCATAAGAGCAGAGCCAGGTGGACAAGGCATAAGGGAATAAGGGAAGGGGAATATAAGGGAATATGGGAATTTTTGTGGCATGGATATGACAAAGAGTCTCTTTGTAGAGCACTGATTGCAGCACGGGACCCAAGAAACTTCATGGAAAACAGAAAACGAGATTTTTAGAAGATCAATTAACAGCCTATTGCTACTTGTACTGAAATGTGTTCCCATGGTGTTGAGCACCCAAAAAATTCCACGGGACACAGCAAACAGCAGCATGAACCCTCCTGACCAAATTAAAAAGGAAGCCAATCACCCCCTGAAGGAGAGGGGTAAGGAGAGAAGAAGGGAGAAATAAAGTACCAAGTAAGCTCTCTCTGCTATTTTTAAAAATAGTATCTCTAGAATTACCTCAAGTTATGAAATAATAATAACAATGAGCTAATACAGCTAATTAAGGCTTGCACTGCTTCTCTTACTTTGGGACAGAACAAACAAACAGCACCCCTAGATCCCCATGGACACCAGGAACTTTGTAGTGATGGCAGTTGCTAAAAATCTGAGCACCTCTCCTAAATATCCCTTTATTTTACACCATGCAGATGTGAGGTGCATCTTTAACATGGCTGTGTAAAAATGTCCCAAAAGTTGTATTTACACCTGTGGTGGGGCTTGCACACTGTACAGGCTCCACACGCTCACAGATTGCTTCCTGACACCCTCAGTTTGAACATTCAGCTCCTCTTTGGTGAGAAGCTTTGCCTTCAGACTGCCAGAATAAATTCTCCTCTTGGGGAATCTCAACACATTAACTTCACTTTAGTTATTGAACAAATACAACCAACTCATTTAAAAAAAAAAAAAAAATCTCATTTCAGCTTGAGTTCTGTAGTCTTGAATGAGGATGGAAAGGTAAAGTACAACCCACCAAATTTTAAAGTTTAAAATGTGTAGTTTGAAAAGTGGTGATTATTTATATTGTTAGGAGATTTTATCGAAGTCAAAAAATAACTTTCCAAGCAGAATCACGAGCTTCAAGGGTACAACAGACTTGGGTACATGTGCAGTGCAATACTGCAAAGATTCTAGTCCTGCTGCAGAAGTTAACAAGACAGTCAGTTTAATTAAATTAAATTAAAACAGATTCCCAGAAATCCCTAAATTATGCCTGGGAGCTCTCCAGTCCCACCAGGATTAAGCAAGCACAAAACTGTTTTACAGATATCTCTATTCCACCCTGCCTATTAAAGGTACAGCACAGCACTTCCAGCAACATTGATTTTGCAGACATGCTTTTATTTGAAAAAAAAAAAAAAAATAAGAGGCAAATAGTACTTTGTATTGTTCAATAACCCCATCCTTATTTATCAGGACATGTGGCACAGGTGAGGAGGAATCCAGGACTTCTGTTCTGCACACACCTCCCTCCTGTGACCAAGGCTGTCTTCTGACAAGGACAGCAGCTAATGCTTCTGTCTTGCCTTCTTGCTCCCCTTTGGTTTTGTCTTTTTTAACAAGTCCACACTGAGGTGACTTATGGATAAAATCACCAAGCCCTGCAAGAGCTGTTATAAATCACTGGCAGTGAAATTCCTGTTGGGATGGGGCACAGCACTACAGTGTGTGTCCTTCAGGATTCTAAAGCTCCACATCCCCCCTCCCCTGAGGTTAATGCTAATTTGCTGTAGCTCTGTGTGTCAAAATGAAATTTCCACATACAGCAGGTAATACAGACAGGTGTGTGCACATGTTTAAAAGCCAGCAGAGAAAAGCAAATCCTTTGCTTTAGTGAGGAAGAATAGCAAACTGAAGACTGATCTTTCTCAATGCACAGATTTTACAAGGCAGGCAGGAATGTAATCAAGGCATCCACTATGATGAAATAATACAGCAAGACTAGGAGAAGGGAAAAATCTTTGTGCAGCCTCAGCTCAAGAAGCTTCAGCCAGCCACACTTCAGGATAAGCAGTAATGATTCCTTCAGGACAGTAAACAAAGAGAAATTAGGAAAGGGATCAGTTTCCTCTTTTATGGATATGCTCAATACTCATCAAAATCTTATGAGTGGGTTTTATGCATTGAGGTGAGAATCCAGTGGTAAAGGACTGCCTGAAACAACAGTTTTGGCTTTCATACACCCAGATCCCAAGTAAAGAACAAACAAACAAAAAAACCAACCAAAAAAAACCCCCAACAAACAAATTAAAAAAAACACCCTATCAGAGTATAGAAATTAAGAAAAACACCTTCTGTTTGAACCCCAAGAAAAATCTGTTGCACCTCACTGCCAAAACTGAGCCACCCCAGCTGCTCCACAATTACTCTCTGTCCTCATGAACTGTCCCAGGTAGAGCCCAAGCTGGTTCTTTGTTTCCAAGGAAAAAGGGGGAAATAAAAAATGAAGAATCAACCCCAGAGCCAGCCATAAGAAAAGACTACAGAGAGACAGAGGATGAAGGAGCTGACAGGCCAGGGTGGTGTTTCACACAGCATCCTCTCATTCTGTACTTGGTCACTCACACCACATGTAATGTTCCTTCCTTAGGCAGCAAAGATCAAGATGGAAATGACAAAAGATTACTTCCCACAAGCTCCAGCTCTCTGGGGAAATTTAACTTCTTAAGTAGGATTTGTCTTGTGGATAGTATTTGAAAACCTGCTATCTTCACCAGCTCCTGTTGCATCACCAAAATCAGGTCAGGCACAGTTTCTCTATCATTATAACCCCCTGTTTTACTTCCTAAAGATAAAAACAAACATCTACCTCACCAAAAAAGGAAAAAAAAAAACCCAATTAAAAAAAAAAAAATACAGACCAAACCAAACCCAAACAAGCCCACAAAACCAACAAACCAAAATGAAGCAAAACAACAGCAAAAACCCCCACAAACACCAAAGCTCTCTGTAAAGAAAACCAATTTTTGGAAGAGAAAGTACAATTCCTTTTACTTTTCATTTTCTATCTCCTCCTTTCCATAAGCACATTAACAAATGTACATTCTGCCACAAGGCTAGTGTCACACATCAGTGCCTGCCTATACCTACAGCATATAAACACCCAGAACAGCACAGCCCCACAATCATAGCCTGAAAGGGGTGAAAGCTGTCAAACCTTTCAGCAGTGATTTAGATGTGCTAGGACTCATAAGATGGCAAGAGAGAAGTTACACTGGAAATTGCTTGATTTCAATGCTGAGGACTAAGAATAGATGCTGCTCTTGTGTTTATGTGAGCCAACAGTCTCTATTCACTGGTAACAGAAGGGAAAAATCTTGGTGTGATGAACAGCCAAGTGAGTTCTGTAAATATTTTCTAGGTGATATTAAGAAAGGTGGGGTTTGTTTGTTCTTTTTAAATACTTGAGTGCAAGTGTGAAGCAAACTGCCCCCCAAAAAATCTATCCAATTACTACTTTCCTACCTAAAAAGCACTGATATTTCAAAAGCTAGGTACTTATGGCTTTATTCTGCTTGACATAAAACTGTGACAAGTGCCCAACCTTTAGGACACAGACCTATTACATTGTGATTAATCCTGCTTTATCCTTTGCTATTTGCCTCTGTGAGCAGGCACATTCTATTAAGTCAAAACAGGGAAGATAACTGAGTGTGTGTAAAAAAGGAGGAGGAAAGGTGTTTCGTTCCTCGTTCTGCTGCACTTCATCTTCTTCATCCCTAAGAAAAGAAAAAGCACCAGAACGAAACAATTCTTCTACAGGCCAGGTATTCTCAAGGGGAGAATTTTGCACCAAAAGCAGGAATGACACCTTCAAGTAAAAGGAATTAACGTTCAGCTTGGGTTTGGGAAAGCTGTGGAACAGGTCTTGCACAGACAGGTGCTCAGAGCTGGTGCTCCACACGTGGTTTTGCTTTTAGTGGGAAGCACAAAAGAGGCAGCAACTCCTCAGTCAGTTCCAGCCCCAGCCCAACCCCTTCTTTTGAGGGACCTCAATTGCCACATGGAGCATTCCCTACCTGTGACAGCCACTCAGCACTCCATGTCCTTGCTTCCAATGGATATAATTCAGTATTTACTTCTAAAAGAAATTTCCAGACTAAGGTTCAAAGTGCCATCAAAAGCTAAGAAAATACAACTGCTAGAATATTGGATTATTCCCCTACAACCCCCCATAACCTTTGGTCTAAGCACCCACAACAGATGACTTCCATACACTTAAAAGCTTATGAGCAGTCCAGGTCACAATGCCCACATCCTGCTCTGAATATATAGAACAAATAGTTGCTGATGTATTGATTTATTGGTTTATTTATTTATTGATTGATTGATTGATTTATTTCCCAGTGCTGCCATTAGTATTCCTTGCAAACAAGGACCTGTCTCTGGTACATTAAGGTGCCACGAGCTGTGGCATCCTGGAGCAGAGCTTTGCACTACAAGCACCCTGCAGTCTGACAGCCAGAGGATGCCAACCACAGCAGGAACAGAGAAAACCCAACAGATTCATAGCCCTGCCTCAAGAAAGCCAAATGCTTAAAATTCGATGTTCAACGCAATTAATTTTTTTTTAAAAGGGAAACTCTCTGCATACTTTCTAAGAAATGGGCTGTGTCAGCCACGTAAATTGTTTTCCACTTGAAGGCAATATTTGGAGCCTATCACATTTACGACCTTGTGACAAGTGTTCATTTATCCTGAGTGATAAATCTCGCAGTACCAAACTCAGCCTTTTTACACTTGTTTGATTTTTAATAACCCTGATGTGCCAACAGAGAGAGTCTGAACCAGAGGAAGGGGCCTGATGCTCTGTGCAGCTCCTCATAGCTCACTGTTCTGTGCAACACCTAAAGTAAATCCATCTCAGGAGAGGGAGAAGGGACTGAAATTATGGTGGCAAATAAAGCTAAAATAAAGCAACATAAAAACCCCCAAATAAACAGCAGTGTATTTCATCACATAAACTTAGTAAATACACTCCCACACATATGGGGGAAAATGAACATATGAACAAACTAATAGGATTATGCAAAAGAAGCTGCTAATAATAGGCCCATAATTAATCTTTTTTAGTCTTGGGGCTAGCCTGTAATCATTCTTCATGTGCCTAATATAATCTGGGCAAAAACTAATTCTATGCAAAGGACATGTCTTACAACAACCTTCCAGTTGTGAAGACTATTTTTCCTAATCTGGTTATGGCTCAGCAGATGGTAGAGAGTCCACTCCTGAGCCAGGCTCAGCTTTGTGCCATGCTTTCTTTATTAACAAAAAAGGGGACAATATTTGTTTAGACCACCAAAATACAGCTCCCTTGGTATGAACAGATGAACAGGAACTGAGGAGAACTTTACAGCAAACTTTATGACATCTAAAAGTTATCATGAGAATTACCTTTCTGTACTCAACTATTTTCCTTTTCAAGTGTTTTTTGTGCAATTTTTTTTTTTTAAATAAATGCTCTGTGGTTGAATCAAATAACATCCGTAGGATGAAACACTTTATCTGACATTTTATGCAGCATTTCTGCATGCACATATGTGTGTGTGTGTCCATAGAAAGCAAGAAATATTTTGAAATAAGTTTTCTTAGGTTTAAGAAATAGATGATCCTTGCAGGAAAAAAAAAAAAAAAACAACAACATTCTAACATCCTAGTCACTTTACAAAGTTCTTTGAAGAACAAAAATTTAAAAACCAAAAACCAGGGAAGTAAGAAAAGAAACTACAGAAATTCTACTCACCACACTAATAATTTTCTTTTAAAACATGATATCTAGTGAAAGTATTTTCCAGTTATGGAAAAAAGTACATTTTTTAGCCTCTAAAACTAATTCAAATCTTCACAGAGAACTGAGAAAACATTCAGGAAAGCGATTCCCACTTTCTTTGCCTAAGTTATTTATTCCAGTTACTCAATTAGGGAATGCCACTACTGGAAGTTGAGACATTCTCTAGCATATATCAATTCTCCAGCTTCAAATGCAATATGCAGCAGGTGATAACTGAGGCCAATATTCCTTTCATATTCTCATAAGAATAATTAAGGGCTTTTGCCACACATGAAAAAAAGTCTCCACCAGCTGTATCAAAAATACCTCGAGCACTGTCACACATCAACCCCTCAAATCACAGGCTGGTTCCTCATTTTCAAGCCCAGTCCATAAGGGAATGCACTTTTTGCTCTGTTTCAAGGGGGTTCATTTTTTGACGTGTATAGTGTTAGACCACCCCCCCTGCAGGTTCCACATTCGACTGTTATCAGGGTATGTAAAATACAGAATAATATGGCAGTGCAAAAATAGCCCAATACTGGCTAAGGTCTAATATTAGAAATTAGGGGGAAAAAAGCCCGCTTAAACATTTAAATGAAGAGAACAAGGTGACTGAAATCTCAGTATATTCTCAGCAGAATCAGTGAAGATTTTCTAAGTGCAATTTAGATGATGACGTGAAGAGATGGTTTCCTTGGTATTGATTTCTTTATTTTGATTTATATTACTGCTACTACGACAAGCTTCACCTGTATTGTTGGGAGACATAAATTATCATTAATGAACCCAGAGACCTGCCTGGCTCACACAGGGAGAGCCCAAGGCTGCTGCAGAGCCATGTACCCAAACCTTGGGCAAGGGGAAATGTGGCTGCACAAGCTGACTGAAAGCTAAAAGCTGCAGCAGAAAATGCATGTGCCAATTAATCAGAATTGTAAATAGAAACTGTCCCAAGTGACAGCAGAAAGGAGGACTAAGCACTGGCCAAACTGCAGAGGAGGTGGAGGAGATGGAGGATGCTTCCACAGATTTTAAAAAAAAAAAAAACAAACAAAAAACACCAGCCAGAAGAAACTGAACAATGCTTTGAAAAATGAAGAGGGGAAGCAGCATTCTTAAGTGTAAAGGTAGTTAAACAACTGTTTTTCATGTGGAAGAATGAAAAGACACCATCACAGCACTCACAAATCCCTGACAAAAGAGTAGCAGCAACGCCAGATAAGGATGGTATTTCACAATAAAATAGTAATGCTGTCATTACAAAAAAATGCAGTCAAGGGGGAAACGCATGGCAAACCCAAAGCCAGTGCACATGGAGCTTCCAAGGCATCATTTAGAAGAAAGCTGTTTGCTCCAGAGCCCGTGGAAATCTTCCTGGGGAGATGTGCTCTGTCAAGAGGCAAACGCTGTGCCTGGCAGCTTTGGGGCACCGTGCATGTCCCTCTGTCCCCAAAGTGCACTGGAGGCTGCTGAGCTGCAGACCCTCTGTGCCACTTTGTTCACCTCAAACACAGCAGGCAGCAGCAGCCACACAGCCCAGGGGTTCCTGTTCTGCTCACGCTGCTGCGTGTGCACGACGTGACCTCAGGACAACAGGGTCAAAAGCATCTCTGTTTCACCACATATTCCTTCATTTCTCCATTATTCCTTATGGACTCTGTTGTAGACAGATCACTGCCCCTCTAGACTGTTACCTGCTTGCAGAATGTGGCAAAGCCAAGTCAGACAGAAGCTCTGCAGATTTAATAAGATTGCTGATAACATGTCATGAGCTCCAGTGGCTCTGGGGATTAGGTGTATTTAGAAATGCTATGTACCCTTCAATGCTCTGCAAGTAACCACATCTTGGGATTAAAAGATATAAAAAACTTGTCAAGACTCTGATATACTTAATATCTGCTTAGTGACATCTCATTTAAATAAAAGATTCATTAGCCTCAAATGCTATTGTTTTGTGGTTTTTTTCATAGCAGCAGTATGATATGCAAGGCTGAGCTTTATAAACAGATTTTCAGAGTCACTGGCTGAATGGATTCAGATCTCAGCAGCCTAAATTGTAGTACATCCAGGTATCAGAAAAACACTGAAACTCATTAAATGGCTTTGCATACTGGAACCTCACAAAATATGACTGTAGGCTAATTTGAGATTGTGTCTGCTCCCTAAAATTAATGAGAGACACTAAATTAAAAGGACGAGATTTTGTTCTACACCAAGCATCTTCAGAATAGGTCTTTGGGTATAGTGGGGAAGATATTTGAAGTGAGCCAGGTATATTTTCTGCAAGAATGAATATTAAGTACTGAGCAGGTGCAGTAGTTAATTTTCATAATGTTCTTGGTTATGCAGCTAATATAGCATTGCAAGTTTCATTACAAGGCAGAATAGATGCTAACAAATTTTGTTTTGACACTAACTGCCATTCAAACGAGAAAAGTACCCTCATTTATTTTAATGAGAGCTGACATAAAAAAACCACATGCAAATAAGGCAATATTACATAAAGGCAAAAAAGTCAATCAAATCACAAAACATAAATAAAATGCTAAATATAGGGATGATATGGTCTTAGAGTCACAAAATTGCTTAGGTTGGAAGAGACCTTAAAACCATTCTGGGCATGGACACCATCTCCTAGACCAGGCTGATCCAAGCCCTGTCCAACTTGGCCTCCCAGGGATAGAACTATTGAAAGAACTGGTAGTGAATAAACAGAAAATAAACAATGCACACGTACATCTGTTGCATTTGCACAGAATGTGTTTGTGGTCCCAATGAAAGAGCTGCTGAAGGAGGGAAAGGGACAAATGTCCAGGTAACCAAAGCCAGCCCTGCCTCTCTGTGACTTTTGCTCAAGCAGCTACAACTAAAAATCTGGAGGTTCTGAAATAATTTTCTCATCTTCCCCAATTCTTCATTTAGCAATGCCACTGTCAGAAGCACTGCTCTGTGCACACAGCAGAACTCAGGATGTCACTGCTCTGGTCAGAGCTGCACTGAATCCCATTTGGTGCTCCACATTGTTATTCTTGTTTCCTCTGTCATCCTTCACCCTTCAAATGCTGACTGAAACCCAAGCAAAGACTCCATGAAAAGTGACATTTTCTTGTATTTTCCATCAATCTATTTCCAAGCATTTGTACGATGTCATGTAAATAGCAGCATCGTTGTATAAAACAGTGCAGCTGAAACGTTGTAATTAATTTGGATACCTGTAATCATAACCTGTAATTATCATGTAACTGGAGAACTATAATCAAGGAGCAAAGCCCCATTCCACATTTGATATATTGCACAGGAAGAGCTCTGTGGTTACTCATCTAACTAGAAAAAAAAGCTGCAGGAAGATTAGCTGTGAAAGTGCACTTTTAAAAGTCATTGTAATTAGAGATGCTCAACGAAACACAACTGAATAAAAACAGAAAGGAGAGGGGAAAAAAATTGTTTTCCTGGCCTTCAGAGAAATATCAAGCTTTTGGCATTTCCACACCTTTTAACTTAATTGTGATATAGCTACATAAAATATTTTACACACATTACAGAGCCATCATTCTTAAACCCATTTGCATTCAGCTGTCTGAACTGCAGACTCCCCAGCAGTAAACTGGAATTTGTTATTATTTGTAGATCAATCAGGCCAGCTGTTGAGGCTGCAGTAATATTTGCTTGGAATATCACAGCCATATTTTGACAACAAAGATGAATGGAGAAAAGCCTCTGTAAGAGAGGGAAAACGTAACACTTAATAATAAATTACATTAAAAGGTTAGATAAAATAATTTTCACTCCCACATATTTGCAAGCACAGAAACACCTGCACTGAAGTGGTCTGCACCTATCCTGTCATGGGGCAGAGGAGACACCAGCTCTCAGTGTTTTCTGTCTCCAGGGCTGGTTTTACAAAGGAGAGGCTGTCGTCGCACATTTTCATATATTTACTGTCTTCTGCCCCTTTATTTGGGTGTCTCAGCGTTGCATTCATGTTCTGTTCTTCCCTTCATCAATTCCTAACAGTTTCTATCTGTTCATCATTTTGCTCTGTCCTTTGTTTCCCCACCTCAGTGTCCTTAAAGCCTTGATGTCACTGTGCTGGGATCTTGGTGCTCTGTGTTCCATTGAACTTTGCCTCATTTACCATGTTTCCTTCCTGGTGCTTCCACAGCCTTTTCTTCCTCTTCATAGTTTACTCATGCAAATCTTACAATTAGTATTAAAGATTTCTGCTGCAATGTGTTTTCACAGGAGTCCAAAACTCAAACTCTGGAAAACGCTGCTTCCCTTTGTATCAGGTAGTTCCTATCTACAGAACTGTATCAAAGAGAGACTGAATATCCATCCACAGGACTTGAGTCCACGAAATCATCTGCATGCTTCTAATTAAACAAGTTACAGAGCGATTTGTTGGGTTTTTCTTAAAAGTTCACAAAATATAACAACCAGTGAAAGAAAACCCACAGGTGTAACCAAGTTCACTCCCACACGAAACAGAACTCAATCTGTTCCAGCATTTGGGTGATTTGTGCTGTAATGAACTTTTCCACTATTCTCTTGTTCTGTGATGGTGTAATTACCTCTAGGGATATTCATGTAAAGCTGGCATTTTACCTGCTGAATAATTTACAGGTTGGCAAATTTTAAACACATATAAATGACATTCTCACCATTAATGTCAGGTAGACAAAGGAGAACAGGTAGGATCCTGAGGCTGTGCCACGCTGCTGTTTCACCACCTTGTGCAGCCAAGGTTAGCAGGGCCTCTCAATGCACTCACCTACATTTTCCACACAGCTCATCTCATACAAATCAGACAGACTGATTTTAAAAACACCAGCAAGGAAATTCCATGGATACCACACGCAGTGCCCCGTGCAGCACCTTGCCAGCCAGCGTGGAAGAAGCAGAACAAAGCTGACGTGTTGATACTGGTCAGAATGGAAAAGATCAAGTATGAGATGATCTTGCTCACAAAGATGAGTTGACCGAAAATAATTTGTACAAGTTTCAGCTATTACAAACTGTCTTTAAAATAATAAAACTTACAAAACGGTATAAGATATGCTTCAGCTGCAGTAAATCCCACTCAGTCTAAAATGTGTGAATGCCATGGATTTTATCTATGCTATACCTCAGTCATGGACAATCTAGTACCCCCCAGTTGCCTTAAAAACACTGAAATTTCTAGTACACACTGTCACCCTCAGAAAACATATAAACCATCTTCTTAATTTGCAAGCAACAGAACTTAGTAAAAACCAAACAAGTGGATTAAAGCCAAAGCAATTTTTATGTCAATCCCACTTCATACTGGGAACCTGATGGATTGATGGAGGAAACATCTAATTATTATGAGAGCTACAGACTGAAGACAGATGTCTCTTCAGGAATTCCCACTTTGTATCCATTTCTTCCAAAGAATCCAGCCCAAAACATAGAGAGAAGATTGCAATTACCTCCAAAGACGGGATTAAACTATGGCAAATTTTCAATAACATGCTGCCTGGAATGCTAATTATAATGCTCTTTTTATGAATATTTAATTTTCTGTTGGTTCTTATGTCCTTGAGCTAAAGCCTGTAACTTCCATCAATATTAATGTCAATTATGCATTCGGATCCATAGAGATCAGAGAAGTTACCCAGAGATCTTAATATGCCCAATCTTGTATAACTATATTGATTTTCAACTTCATTTCTAGCTGGTGCTGTATGATGAGGATACCAAAACCACACAAGTTTTCAGCCCTTTTTAAAGGGCACCAGTGATGATGATGATCACAGTAGGTCTCATCAGCATCTAACACCAGGTAAAAGGTTAGTGAGGTTTTTTAACTGCTATTAAAAGAGGAGGAAAAGCTAGACAATCTTTAATTTTAAAATCTAAAATCCACATCTCTAAGACCATCATAACTACCCTGCTTAATTTCAACTCAAAGAGATGCTTTTGCTGAGGAATAGACTTTTGAAGATACAACTTTCTGCCGCATAAGTAACTCAAACAGTGCGTCTGCAAGTTTGAAATACAGAAAAGAAAAAGGAGAAATAAAGTCAGGGAGAAGCAGTGGGAAAGGATTAACAAGGAATTATGAGTCAAATTTTAGTATCTGTCAAAGTCTGAGGACCAAATTCTATGACTTGGGTCTACTGCTTACTCCTCCATTAGTACATGATAACAAATACATTCAGGGGGAAAAAAATCTGCTCCACTGCAGTCAATGGGGGAAAAAATGCTGTCAAGTATTGGGTGAAGAAGGACTTTATCCATCGGGTGTTTTTTCAGATCAGAATCTGTACAGGAGTTTCTGGGTCTAAAGAAGTTTTGAACCTATGCTAAGCAGTTTCGAGGTATGTAGGCAAAGTGAGAAAACATTAATCATAATGTTGTTTTAATTTTTCTTTTTTAAATGCTATTTCATCAACCCTCTGCTTCGCGTGTAGGTTTCTCCTCTTTCCCCGTTTCAAATGAAGCCAGTGTATTTTTTGTAGGTGCCATCATCCCCTCCAGTCTGTTTGCATGGACACCCTGGGCTCACTCACAGATTTCAGCAGGCCACAAGGACAGCACATGATATACAAATAATCCCATCAGTTGGAAGAAGACTTTTTTTTAGCTGACCTAATTCCAAAGACAGACGCTGTGAACCCTCAGAGACACCCAGCAGGATCCCAGCTCCTTGTCCAGCAGCACAGCCTGAGCCCATTCACTCACTCCAACACTCCGTGATTTTCACTGCACAGCTCCTTTGCCAGCTCTCCCTTCCCTGCCAGCTGCCAAGATTTCCTGAATTTCCCTGGGGTATTTCAGTTTGTGAGAAATGCCACCTCTGGATGCAGGTATATACATTACATATTTTGCAATTTCTCTCTGATTCTGTCAGTGTAAGATGCTTTTCTCAATAATGCATCAGAAAAGCTTTGAGGAAAACTAAATCCATTCCAACCTGTTTGCAGGACAAAAAGAAAATTTTTCATCTTCATTTTCATGTCAAAAATTTTATTTCTGGTTAACTTAGTTAAAATTTGCAAAGCAGTAAGAAAACAAAGGGTAGAGCTTCCTTCTCTCTTTCAAATTATTTTTTCCACCACACCTATTTTTCATGATATAATTTCAAAATAAACGCACCCAAGCCCACATTGTTTATGAACTTCCATAAGTGCCAGTTTGATTTGAAAAAAAAAAAAACCTAACTGAAATAATCCAGTGTTCACAGATATCTGGTACCAGGATTTGCTAGTCAAGGTAAATTATTAGGAGATATTGTGCCTGTATCAAGCCCTTCATATTCCTCTCCACAGTTCAGAGGTTTTGTTACTTGTCTGCAGCACAAAACCCAGTGCTTTTCCAAGTGAAATTACCTCAGAGCAACACAGCATGAGCATAAACAGCAGCTTAAAATACAGAGGCTAAAATTCTTTCAATACAGTTTTTATGCTTCTCCATCAAAAATATCTGTTTTCTCAACAAGATTAACTAGTTTTATTTTATATAAAATATTTCAAACACCACAACTGATCAACAATTTTTTTTTTTTTTTTTTTTTTGCACGTGGAAGATCTTCAGAGCCACATTTTTTTACATTTGCCATCATACAAAGCAGTGCACTGGAAAGAATTGTGCAAAATACTGTCAAAGTACAACATAAAGCAGCAGTTCAGATCTGTGCAGCAACATTGCACAGAAAAGCCCCACACCCACATTTTTTTAGTTCTTGCCACCATTTAACTTTTCCCATATTAAATATTTGCAGCTTAATCTTAAATTCTCACTTTTTAAAAACTCCAAGTCAAGCACCCTTATTGCAGAAAAGCAAGGTTTTGATCAAACACTCCAAGCAGAAAACAACAGTGAGATCATATTCTCAGTATTGAAAACAATTCTGGAATCATCAACCTGAGCAGTTTAAGATTGAAAAAAAAATAAAAATTAAAAAATGGTTCTTTTTCAAAAGCAAATAAAAAGTATGTATTTTTAATTCCGGATTTTGACATGAAGTTCAGAGGGTCAGAGCTTAATCTCAAAATGTACAAGTTTCACCCCCCCAAAAAAAGGCAGTAAAAAAGAAAAAGTTTCAGTACCACAGTATAACTAGGTTGGAAGAAACCTTCAAAATCATCATGTCCAACCCACACCTTAACACCTCAACTAAACCATGGCACCAAATGCCACATCCAGTCTTTTTTAAAAATACATCCAGGGATGCTGAATATAAAGTTATAAAAGTTTACAAAGTTATTTTAAATAGTTATAAACTATTCCTCCCTACCTTTCCATTAGGTGTGGAAGAAAAATTAATCGAAACAAAAACCAAATCAACAAAGGGGCCAAAACCTCCACTCAATCCTTAAATCTACCATCAGTATTTCCTTCTCCTGGGATGGGCTGTGTTATTCTTCAGAGAGGTTGAAAACAGGATTTGGAATGGAACATTTACCTCAGGTACCAAAGCCTGGAAAGCACATGATTGTAACAGCAGCATGAAATCCATCCTTTACTCTGGCTTCAAGTGCTATTTTCCTTGCTGGTTTATGGTGTTTGTGCTCAAAGCTCCTGCTTTGCACACACAAAGCTTCAGTGTTTACCCTGAAATCACAGCAAGTTTATAGACCTCTGGTTTAGAAGAGCAGGTAAAGCTGAAAAGCACAATTTTAATTGCTGAATTCTTAAGGTCTTTCTAGAAATTATTCCAATTCTTAAGGACTTTCTCGAAATTATTCCAATTCTTAAGGACTTTCTGGAAATGACTCTAGAAATTATTATGAAACTAGGAGAAGAGAGTATTAATTCAGGAAAGCTCAGCTCTTGTGTGCTCAGCTGCTGAAGCTGCACCTTTTGGGGCTTTCAAATCACAAAGGGTTCCAGGGGTTCTCAGCCCCACAGAGGAAAAGAGACACAGCAGCTTTCCAGGTAGCCTCATTACCTCCAGAAAAATACATTAAAAGGAGCCTGTATATAGATGGTTACAAATTCTGTAACCTCTACGTTACACTTTTTTTTTTCTTTTTTTCTTTTTTTCTTTTTTTTAATAAAGGGCTTCCTATTCTAATGCAACACAAACCAGCCCTGGATTTGGAGTGGGGAGAGCTGGGCTGGAAATCAGAGTGGAACAGCACATCCACATGCTCCCCACTTTTGTCCCAGCCCAGCACACCAGCACATGAAAGGATATAAAAGATCTTGATTTTACACCATAGCATGATGCACTAATGTCCTGTCCCCACAGCTCAGCTCCCCTCCATGCAGTTCCTCTCCTGCTGATGCCAAAAAGGGCCCTCACACGCTGCATTTTCTAATAAATTTTCTATTTTCTAATAAAAATACTTCTCTGCCTCGTTAACATACAAAGAGCACTCTGGCACGTGTTTGCCAGGCAAAACAAATGCAGTGCTGGGACTTGTAAGATCCTGACACCACAATGTCTTGTCTTTAATTGTACTGCACAAAGAGTTTTATGTGTGCACATTGTAAAAAAAACTAGAGGAAGAGAGGGAACATGTATACACACGATGAGAAAAATAGAAAGTAAATGCCTTTTAACCGAATTATATCAAAAATATTTGTGCAGAGCATCCATTAAATTAGAAAGTGGACTGTTTTTCTGAACACCAGGAAATGAAAATCACATCAGGGTTTTGTAGATGGAAGGGCAAGAAGAACTCTTACTTATTTTTACAGACAAATGCCACTCTGATCCACCCAACAGTGACAGGAACTTGGGCAGGAAGGTAGGAACCAAAATGAAGTAGGGCCTTTGTGAAAATGGATGACTAAATTTCTATTGATTTCTTTCTACTTCCTAAGGAATCAAATTGCTGCAAGACTCAGTTTGGAGCTCCCAGGTTTTTTGCTCAGTCGGTTTAACCTCGACTTGGAAACCTCTGTGACGCATCTCTCTCAATTTATTCTAGTCAAGCCTATGGAATTTGTAATTCCTTCGTGTCCTCATAGTGATTTGATTGTCTCTGGCTACACGGAGGGTCATTAGGTTTAATGTAGGGCACCAGGACACACACACACACTGATTTGTAAACGAATGTAATGCAAAGTGATATTAGGTGTTAAAAAAACACAGCTGGAGCACGGGGTGAGGGGGGCATAGACAGTCAAAAATAGAACTGAATATTCTTCTAAAAGAGAAAAGAACAGCAGGACTCAAAGAATGCAGCACTAGTTATGTTCTGCTTTCTAAAAATAAACCTAAATACAGCAATAAATAAATAAATTCGAGGCTATAGCTGAGAGCACGGGTTGATTTCTGAGAAGGCTGTTAGTCAAGCCTGAGAGGAGGAAGACTTAGCCCAAAGGGGACACTGCAGCCATGCATTAATGGCATCTGTGTTTTTAGTGGCAATGCACTCACGCTAGCTGCAGTGTTGAACAAGTACATTCAAAAGGAGCTGGATCTCTGCAGCCCTGCAGCCCCAGTCCAGTCTGTGGCTGCCTGGAAGGGCTTGAGCATTGCCAAAACAGTGTCTGCTGAGATTGGGAGTTTTTAACGTGTTATTCCAGCCTGTTAGTTTAGGCAGAGGCTGTGCAGCCAATTTCAGTATTTCAAATTTTCAAATTTTCCAAACCAAAGCCTTGTGGTTTTTTCACCTAAATCCTTCTTGGACTTTTAGAAAAGAGACCTGCTACTCCACCAGGCTGGGGGAAGGCTTTTCCTGTGTCACAAAGCTGACTGCTTTGTCTCACACAGCCAAACCATCCTGAACACACTCTTTGCAGTGCTTTTGGACAGTCTCCTGTACATTTCAATACCTTTAGATGAGTTCTGCATACATCAGTTACTACTTTGTTGGAAATCACTTTGCCTGCTAGAGGAACAGGGAGATCCTGCCAAGGCAGGTGAAACCTAAGGAAAGGGTCAGAGATAACAACAAATGAAAATAAAGATCCATTGTATATTCATGGAAGTCCTTGCTCCAGTACAGACACACCATTAAGGAATGCTCTCCAGGGGAATAAGCAATACACAGACATATCCAAAAGAAGGATTGCAAAAAAGATAAAACTTGGTCAGATTGTGTATTTAAACAATTAATAATAAAGGGAGATTACACCAAACTCCCTAACCTTTACTCCTTCTGGCAGCATGAAGAGCCTGTGACATCTTTTTAGTGTGTTAATAGAGGATTTCCAGAAAAGGGGAATATAGAACTTCTCACATACAAAAAGGATTATATAGTTAAAATATTGAAACGGCACTCAGTAATTCTGACATTTTAGACTTCAAACCATTTCAGTAATCCTTAATGTTTCTGTTTCTCACTTCTTTACCTGTCAAACTTGAAGGTTTATTCAACCACAGCATTGTAATATAGTAAATTATTGCCTATCACATATGCATCCACTACGTAGGTGCAAACTTAAAATATTAAAACTAGGAAAAAGGAACTTAGTGAAGTGGTTCTGTAAGCTCTTTGTGCCACAATGGTTTTCAGAGGCCAGATACACTTGATTGACACCTTAAAACCATTTTTTTTTTGTTCGTTTTATCTCTTGTGTATTTGTGCACACCTGCATTTGGTGTGTGTGCATGAACAGATCCCCTGCACCACAGCACAAATGAGACTGACCCCCAAGTTGCACTGGGGTCCAGTGGGAAAATTCAGGTTAAATTCTCTATTACCAGATCATCCCCACTGCTTTGGAAGTATTGAAAAACACTCTCAGAGAGCTCTAAATTACACTCTACGATACATGTAATTATTACATCACTCAGGTAATTGTACTGGGAGGAGGGAGCCTCACATTATTTTGGTTTTGTCACTCAAAGCTCACGGACACAGAAGAAGCAGCTAGGTGTCTCATGTTCTGTCACCTGAACCAGTCTCATTTATGAAACTGAACTTAAAACATCAATTCAGAGGCTTTTTCAAATAATTTCAAGAATTGAATCTCTGCCGTTTTCCTTCTAATCCTTGACATAGGCACCTTTTTAGAAACAACATGATCCTATATGCTGTTAATAGTGAAAGGCAAATCTCGGGAGGATCATGAGTACTCATCATATCTTAATGCTGATTCCAAAATTAAAAGCCAGAGGGGCTTCCTTTCCCACTCTGAGGTCTTCCAGCAAATTATTGATTGTTGCTGATCTTCCTCCATTAATATAATTCTTTCTTACTGTCTGAGTGATTGTGTTAAAGTGCTTAGTAACTCTCTAATAATGTACATCTCCTGGGGCTGAAGAGAGCTTTGGTATTAAAAGTAATTTGTTTCAAATGAGGCCTTATCCATCCTAATATGAGGGTCAGGGGCTCGGGGGGAAAAAAGGAAAAAAAAATATCTCCAGGATCATACTTGGAAGATGCTAAATCCTAAGCCATTTCAGGTCTAACAAAATAATAATTCAAATTTGTATCTTCAGAAAATCACCTACCAGTCATAACCACCTAGGAATACCTTACTGCTAGAAAACTAGTGGTTTAGAATATTCCTTTTAACAAAGTATATAATATTAGGAAGAAAAAAAAAAAGTTTATAGCTTCCAATCTTCAGCAACCTTAAAGTCAGACAAAAAGTACGAGAAAAATTGAGCCACAGCACTCAATTCTTTTTCCTAAGTATTGCAGCAGCAGTTTAGTGTCATCCTGGAAGCCAAGCCAGGCTGAATGATGCCCAGGACTTTTCCTTCACCTGAGCTACCCTTCCAGGCAGAAGCATCCCTTTGCTGCCATCAGCACAACTTGTTTCAGCTCCATCAGTTTATGGATCAAACCCAGACTCTTTATAGCTCAATTTCAGTCATGATAACAAACCACAATAGTGTAAGAATCCCACAAGCTACTCTGGCACAGCACAGCTGCATTTACTGAGGAGACACCAGGGCTGCACCTTTTGGCCATGTAAGTTGCCAGTACCCTGCCACTCCTTTCAGAATTTTTAAAGTGTTTTAAGACAGGTAAAGAAAGCACAGAAAAATATATACATTGAATTTTTTTAACTGCTTTAGTGCAAAGTCTTTCAGGTTAAGCTGCAATTAAAGTACCAATCAAACCTCAGAGAGATGGGGAGCTCGATATCCCAATGGGATGAACAAATGCTTTCACTTCCTCTAATAACATTTTCTGTTGCTTGGATTGGATTTGTTTAAAAGCCATCAGTAGTTTCTAGGTTTATGGGAAGTCCTGGTACTCTCACGATCACAAGCAGGAAAAAAAAAATCCTGTGAAGCAAAGCCAGAGAGGATGCAAGTGACCAACACTGAAGGAAGGAGGCTTGATGCCATTTTGATTTTTGTCTTTTTTTTTTATTTTATGTATTCTCTGTACTCTTTCCACATATATTTGGAGCTCGGTAGCCTATTACTGCATTCTAGCCAGTTTCCCCACTGCTTTTCCACACCCTTTATGGAGGCAGAAAGACAAAATAAGTTCCAAAGCCCTTTTCCTATCTTGGTTCTTAGAAACCAGCTCCTCAGACATATTTTCATCAACAAAGCACAGAGCCATCTGAGGGAGGGGGGTTCTTAGAAGAGGCTTGGGCCGGGGGGTGTTGCATCACTTGTACTCCTAATTGATGCTTTTTTGTCAATTATGCTAATTTACCAAACTTATAAAATTGCATGCCCCCCTGTGGGGGGATGGGTTTTTATGGACATTGTTCCATCACTGCCCCTGCAGCTCCAATAAAGCTTCACCTCTGTATTACCTCTCGTATTAATAGAATCTTGAAAGTGTGCGTTGCTTCATTTCTAGGCTGGAAAAGGCAACAAATCCACCCACATAAGCCCCACAGGTACATTCTGTATAGAGATACAGAGGATCTTCTTCTCTAGGTTGTTTGGGCACTTGAAACAGGATCATGTGAAGGAGGTGAAGCTTTAAGAGCTTTGCTGGAGCGCAGTCCAAATTCTGTTTAGAAGTATAATTCAGCTCAGACATGAAGCTCCACAGAGAACATTTACTTATTGATTTATTTTAAAGCCCTCTTCTTCCCCAGAACAAAATCAAGGACTGATGTTTGAACTGCAGAACAAAACCTCTGTGACAGGCTTCCCAGTTTATCCTACACCTTGAACTGTTTCTATGAGATCTAAACCAAGTCTGGAAAACAAGGATTTGGGTGGAAAGTTTGGGACCTACACAAACACATTTGGGTGACACACCCATACCTGATGTCTAAGAATGGAAAAAAGGGGACAGAAAACACACAGAAATTGGTTTAAGAAATGGGTTTAAGCAGAGCTCTCTCTTGTGATCAGACACTTTCTTAAACCAGGGCTCCAAGCGATCACCATGAGCACTGTTGGTGTGAAACAGAAGTAGGCAAAGCTTTCTGCTGTTAAGTATTGAATTAGTGTGGCAGAAAGAAAGCAGTTAAGACCAAAAGAGAATCCATTAGCTGAACTTGGCAGCTTTTCCACTCTCTGCAGCACTCAGCACCATTCAGGTAACAGAGAGGCTCTGGCCTTGTATCAGCAGAGCAAAGTGGATCCAACAATTCACCTCTCACACCAAAAAAATTGCACTTGCTGAGACTTGGCAGAAGTAGCAAAGGAAGCAAAATAATTCCTTTTGCAGTATACACAAGTCAGATTGCATTTGCCACAAAGGTACGATTCCCTCTAAGACTTACAGGCTTTTTGGCTATTTATTCCTAGATCATATGTGACATCTATTCAGCACCATAAAATGGTTTGTTGGTGTGGGGAGAAAAGGGGCCACAGGTGTCCACAAGAGTCACTGAAGATAAAAGAAATCTGTACAAGTACTTTGACTGAGTGGGTCTGCCAGAGAAACTGCCTTTCCCCTCCTAAGAGGATGTGGTTCCTTTATAAATTGGGCAGATATGATCAATTCTCTTGATTCCCTTCATCCAGGGAGTGCACCATAACTTCTGTTAGTGTGGAAACACATCATCACAGCATGATTTATGCAGGTGCTTTTGCTGAAGAGCTCTGGGAGCTGGGGTACAAACCCAAATCTGACTCCCACATGGATTCGAGATGAACGTGTTTTTATACCCTTTTCCTTATATAATTATATATTAATTATTAAACCCTTATTGTTCTATTGTGTTCATTGATCTTATCCGAGCATGAATTCCTGTAATTTTCATCAGGTCCCCCAAATATCTCATGATTCTTGCTATGATTACATCGTTTCTCATGATTCTTATTACAATTAAACAATTACTATATTCAACTCCCAAACACTCATTACATTTAACAATCGTATCATTTATCATATAATGATTACACAGGTGCAGTTTCACCTGATCTAATTTGTTCCCAGGGTCTAGTTCCCTTTCCCAGCCCTACCAGACCCAACCTTTCTTACCACCCCCCCTGAATCTATTGTATACAATTACCATGATTTTAGAAACATTTTAACCCTACACTATCATTTCTAATAAGCAAAAATTTAATAGGTTGGTAAAATTTGGGGGTAAAAAAACCCCCGATCTGTTAAACTACAGCGTTTGTCAGACCTAAGAAGAGCTCTGATCTCTACAACATCAGGACAAAACTGCAGCTCAGCACAGTTCTCTTTGCAGGAATTTTAACTTTTCCAGATAGACTTTATTTGAATCTGAACCCTGAAACCACAGGTGAGGGTGTTCAAGCTGTTTGAATATCAGATTAAAACCCAAAGAAGTGGTAGTCAGTGGCAATGAAAATAATTTCCTTTTAGAAGCTCTAATGCTCTGTATCTGAAAGTTCAGATTCAGTTCTCTCCCCTGAGATACTCAATATCTGAAAAAGACAAGCAAGTTTGCAACTCCCTCTATATTTTACCAATAGCTGTTAATTTTGTTCATGAGACCTGCTTGTCCTAAATGCCACAATAAAGTGAAACACATTCCTGTCTTTTCCCTTTCTATATCACCAATGTATTTGGGGAACTTGCTGCTGAGTGAAGCTAGTGGAAGTTTCTTTTTTTTTTTCCTTGCAGAAAGAGCAATACCAAAGTTATTAAATAAAACTTTTTTAAAAAATTAAATGTTGCACAAGCTCCATTCCTCCCTAAAACCTGTGTATAATATTGCAGAGCAGCTTTTAGCTAGCTTCACTATTTTTTATACTGCTGAAGTCAATTAAATTCCATTCATAGTCTATATATCAGATTACTTGACACATTTTTGACCAATGTTGTATTAAGCAGATGTTTTAGATGTTGTTGCCATCCAGAGGAAGAAGCCTTAAGAACATGTTGTGTGTGCATTGATGTACTTCCCACGAAACAGAAAACAGGGCTGTAACACTTAGGCTGCTTCAAACTAAATCTAATTCAACATAAAGTAATTGAGTGGAGCATATTGAACCTGCAGGCAGCAGGTTAAGTGCACAGGTTAATTTATTAATGTTCTTTATGTGGCAATTCTGCACCACTCCCCTGGCCAGGCACAAACCTGCCCGGCCACTGCCAGAGCTTGTCAGCCTCGTCTGATCCACACAGCCCTCACCTGGCACCACAAACACATCACGGGAAACCAAATGTTCCACTTCACCTGGCCTTCTCTTGTCGAGAGGCATTAAACATGTATCAAAACTGTACATTTTCTTTCATTGATTTCACAACGTACTCAGCCGAAAGCAGCAGAACATGCACTCTGAGAGCTGTCAGACACTCAGTTTACTGCTGCTCTGGGCAGTAAAGTGCACAGGGCTCGGAGAAAATAAGAAACAAAGCTACAGATACATGCTCAGAAAACAGAGGATCCCAAAGATAATTCAGCTGCTTGCCAGCAGGTTTCTCCAACCTCAATTATTTCTACATTTGCTATGCAGACTACTCGGAGACAGTTTATTCACTGGTCCTTGTCTCACCTTCTAGTATGAAGTTTTATTTCATTGCACTTAGATCTGTAAACATGTGTATGTGCATTGCCATGAGTATATATATATATGTTTATGAACACACCTAACCCATAATTAGGGCTTTTCTTCTACACATTTACAAACAGGCTTAAAGGCAGTCGTGATCTATCCACTGGTTTTGATTGAAACGTGACAGGAACTTTATTCTGTGCAAGCAGACATTTGGGCTGTGCAGAACACCTTCCTAGAGAGAGGGATTTCAGCAGCAGAGGGCATGGAAATATTCTACATGCACCTTGTGCTTATTAGCAAAATAAATGCCAGTCTCAGCTTGGGACACAGACAGTCAAGTGATATGTCTTGTACTTCCCTGGGAGCCCAGCTCTGTGCATAACTCTGCTGACTAAATTAACTCAGATGAGAGAACCAAGGCAGATAACATATTCCTCCCAGAAAAGGGGAAAAAATAAAAGAAAAAAGAATAAAGGGTGGAACATGGAATAAAAATAAAGACTTTGCATGAAACAGAAGCCTCCATGGCCTCACACGGTTCTGAAATAGTGCAAAGGGCTTTAGTGGGGTTATTTTAGCATTCTGAGAAGAATTTTTCATATCTTCCAGTGAGGTATCAGCTATATTAGCAAGCATAAAACTTCAATTTCTCACATCTGAGGCTCTGGGCTTGCTGCCTGTGGCCTTCCTCCTGCAAGATAAGCTTTTAGTCAGCAGGTTCCTGGTTGCCAACAGGAGCATGTCCTGAAAAAGTTCCTAAAAGGGCTGCACCATGTAAGAGAAGGCAGCCACCACAAAAACTTTTCTCAGTAAAAAAGACATTTATGGACTTACAGATTACTTTTCTGCTTCCTCACATATGGAATAGTGCTACGTTACACACTATAAAAATGGCAATTAATGAAACAAAATAAACACCCCCCAAGAAGCCCGTGCTTATTCCCACTTGGATTTGCTCTGTTTTAAAAGTAAAAGCTCTGTTGAGCTAAAATTAGATGGAATTTCTTGGAATGTTTAAAGGCACTTATTTCTTCCTAACAGGGACCCAGAAACAGCCCTTTGAGAATTTTGGAGGAGTTACCAGTCTGGTTTGGAGAATCCTCAGTGTCTGCCTTTCCTCACCGTGGCTGCAGTACTTCAGGAGTTCAGATTCATCTAAAACATAAATTGTGTTTAAGTGCACAAAGCCTGGCTTTAGTAATCACACGACACAGGGACAACTTAATGTCACCAGATACTCTTCTCTGCTTTCAAACTACACTCTGCTCTTTTTATTAGCCATGTGGGTCAATTACAGGATGGTTTGAAGTATAAATAAAATTATTAGTTTAAGAACTTCAGTCCTCTCTTATCTAATTTCTCTAATTGGTCTCAGTATTTAAATTTTTCATGAAGAAAGAGGTCTATTATTTCATTCAAATCGGTATTTACCATTAAGTTTACCATCAACTTAATTTGTAAAGACAAGCTTCAGATAAAATTAGAAATCCTGAATTATTCATGGTAAGGTCTACTAATTTTACACTATTATTTCTTATGTAAAACTTCAATGTGTCACACCAAAAGGGTTGGTGGATTGTTTTTTTGGGGGTTTTTTTGTGTTTTTTTTTTTTTTTTTTCTTTCTGGCAGGGACGAAATGCTTCAAAACACTCCCCAGAGAACAAAATGTAGCTGTCACATTGAAGATAATGCATTTAATCTCTTTGTTACATTGCAGCAATTTCAGTAAGCTTTATTGTACCGTGTTTCTTTATGGCAACCCTGCGACAAAATTCATTCCCTAAGTAAGCAGCCTGATGGTCTGTACATTTCTACCCACTTAACAATTAGATTAGTGCTTTCAAAACACTCAAAAGCAGCAGTAAATTCCTTTCATAAAAGCTGGCAAACAAAGGAAGCATGTCAGTCATTCCTCAAAGAAGAGATGCCAGTTGCTTTCTAATCCCCACTGATTTAGATTCAAATTACAGATGATTTTTAGCCTTCTGTTGTAAATCTTGCTCAAGAACTATTATGCACATATTTCACCTTAATTTATTTTGTTGCCTTCAGTGACCCTTGTATCAACACAAAATCATTAAAAACATTGACTATGACTAAAATGTGTTCCAATTTCCAAAATGCCCTTTACAAAATGCACGTGGAGCAAAGGAATTACTTATGTGTATAAACTTGGCTGTAACATGAGAAAAAAACAGCTCTGAAAATCACTTTCCTCTCTAATGTTGAGGTGGCTCCTGCACTCCTGTCCCAGGAGCAAAGTGCCAATCCCACCCAGTCCCTGTCGATCTGGCAGAGCCATTCACATATGGATCATTAAAAGTTTCACTGCTAAAAGTGCAGAATGTGCTTTAAACAATCAAAAAGTGCTTTAAACAATCAAAAAAAAAAAAATCCCCCCATCTACATTAGAGCCTAGGGAATATCAGTGCTCTGGCACTTTATTTAATATGACTTCTCTTGTCCTTTCCAAAAAGGCACAGTCTTAACAAATTTTTAATTCACAGACCTATGCAACACTGAATATGTGTTACAGAATGCTTTATGTATCAGAAATACCACGGCAGCTGCCATGAGAATAAAGGATATTTTCTCTTTGTGAGAATAAAGAATATGCTTTGTGAAGGCGAGTATAGTTACACTGATTTTTCTGCTATTTCTGCTTTTTGCTCATATCAACTGCTAAAATTATCTGTTGTCAATTAAGCAGGGACAAAGGAATCTCGTCTGGGATCTGAGACTGCAGAAATAATAAACAGAGTAATTCAGGACTTTGTATTTAATGCTGGAGATGATCATCTGGTATGAATGTTACAGTGTAAGGGGAGACTGACCAGAGCCAGCTGTTGCCACAACCACGTGTGTAAGATCTCCATTCCAAACCAGTTGAAAAACCAACAAATAATTAAAAATTTGAATTACTGAGGGGGGAAAATGCAGATGCAATATTTAAAAAAAAAAAAAAAAAGAAAAAAAGAAAGAAAACGAAACAAAAAAACCCAAACAAACATGCATTGAATAAACAGCCCAGGACCATCTTCCTATTTCAGAGTAAGGAAACTAGCAAGCTAACTGAATGTATTTAAATGCATTCAAAACTGGTTTTGCTAATAAAGCTTTCAGATAGTGAACACAGCTCCTCTTGGAAAAGGCTGCTTAGAAAGTTGGGCTTTGAAATATTCCCATGAGGATGGGCAAAACTCCCACGAGTTTTGGTGAGCACTGGGAAGAAGCAAATTCAGAATTCAGAGACCTCAAAATGCTTTGTGGCTTCTTCTCCATCCATAGGTCCCCATTTAAGGACAGATGTTAAACATATGCTTCAGTCTATTTCAATTTAGGAAGGCAGTGAAGCATGAGCTCAAGGCTTATATTCTGCACAGGGATCACTGTAGAAGTGGGGAATTTTGTAATAAGTAATTCTTAACTCTTAAGTGGCAGCTTGGATTAGTGGCATGAAAGTGCTTAATGCAGGAATATCACTACCATTAGCTTCATTTTAGCAGATGAAAGAGTTGGGACACAGAAATGAGTGATTTGTCTCCAGACATTAAAAAAAGGCCAATAAAAAAAAATAATCTAGGGGAAAAAACCCTGCATTACCTGATTCTCAGTTCAGACTTACAGTCTCTCCAGCCATCTAATACAACTCCTCCAATTTCCATATTTAACAGAAAAATAACAGCACTATATCAATACAGACACTGCAAACCATCAGAGGAAAATGCTTACCAGACCTCCACGTATGCTGTAACACAAATCTGCAGTAAATCTATCCTAACACAGCAAACAGCTGCAGTCATTGATTACTTTTTTCCAGAGAAATAAAACCTGAACATGTCAAAAAGCTGGTAGCCCACACTGACTTGAGATGTCTGCCTTCATTACACTCATAATTTTGGAACAGTTTCTGAATCACATACATATCTATTTTTCTAACCTGACACAGTTTCCCCAGAGATGTTAAACCAGACGTTTGCGAGACATTTTTGACAAAATACATTTCCAAGAGTTTCCTCTGTTTTTACTGAATTCTTGCCCAACTTGAGAAAAATCCCAACTTGTCTGGCTTATTATGGATGCATGAATGAAAGACTGCAAGAAACTGCAGTGATGCCCAGTACTTGTCATACAACACAGAAGCATCAGCAGCATCTTCTGAAAAAAAGGCCAGGACTGACAACTCTTTAATTTCAGCCTTCCTCAAGGTCTCATCCTCACGTGCCATCTCCATTGCCTCTCCCTCCAGGTTCAAACTCCTGAACAAGATAAATGAAATTATCTCCCATGCTGGCAGCACAATGTACACAAGACACACATCTGTTACCAAAACTGTGTTGCTCCCTTACTGCTTAAGCAGTTGTCAAAACTTTTCACTGCCTCTGCTATTTCAGTGGTGCAAGATTTATTTAGCATTCAAAAAGATGAGGCACAGGACTCCCAGTAACCAGTAAAGCAGGTTTAACAATACCAGCTACCCCGAAAATTTAAACTGTACAGAGAATTTCAGACATCAGTAGAACAAAGCTGTTTTAACAGACATAGCTGACCACTAGACAGAGTATTTATATTCTGTATCTGAGCATTTTCTAAGCCTAGGGACTGTATTTTCCCAACTGATATTTTACTGTAAACCTGAAAACAGCATGTTAACAAGGCTATGCTAATGTTCATGTTTGGAAAAAATCAGATCCTCAGAGTTTCATTACTTATTTTGTAATTATTTTAACTATTCCCTCAACAAAGAGTATTTTTGCTTACTTCTTCATATTTCACAGTTTATGTACAGAATTGCCTTTTAACAGCCTCTCTGAGGGCTCCCACAACCTTAATTCATTTGAAACCCATATAAACCTCTATGCCATCTGGTAACTTTTTTGCAATCTAATTATGCTGATAAATGTATGCACAATATTAGACATTTTCCATTACAGGGGTGACTAATGTTGCTTCTCTATTTACAAATCTGCCTGCAGATTTCTGTTACAGGCCCATTTGAGGAGGCTAAGGCTTGTTCATTTAAATTTATATCTTGCCCAATGCCAAGGTTTTCAGCCAAGCATTCCTTGAATTATGAACTCCTGTTTATTCAAATCAGTTTCCTGTCGTGTAAAGCAACAAAATAAAGCAACAAAATAATAAAGCAACAAAATAATAAAGCGACAAAAACGCCTGAGAATTTGTTTTGCACATTTTTTGTACGTCGCCAAGTGAAACTTTGAATTAAATCTTTGGTGCGTTGTGAAAGGAAAAATAATGATTGAAGCTGCAGTTTTCCCCCCTCATTTTGGAATTTCAGGCAAGCACCTGTATGTCCTGAGGAAGGTTCTGGAAAGGCACCTGACTTCGAAGTGTACATCACAGCATTGAATGTGATCTGTGCTACACAAGGCTACTGGAAAATGTTATGAACCTGCAGGATGCTCATTGCTGCCTCCCCAAACTGTTGGTTCTGGGATTTTTTTTCTCTTCTATTTACATATATATATATATATATATATATATATATATATATACATACAAACAACAGGGTGGGAATGCTGGAGCAGCTGTCTCTAGGTTTTTATTCCATCACAATCATCAGCCTGATTTTACAGAACCAAGAAGGGAGATGGAACAGCTTCAGCTGTTAGCACAGCAGACCAAGTTCTCTTTGTTCCAAAGTCCTTTAAAAACTTTCTAGCCAAGACCATAATGGCAAAAACTGGCAAGCCAGTTTTATTAATTGGCTCAGGCCAATTAATAAAGCCACACGTTCATCTTGCTTTGAACAATGCTTGCTTTTAATGGCTTAAAACAATGGATAAAGCTTCATTATTGAGCTTATTGTTTCTTGTCCTTGCACCTTCAGCATTCTTGCATTTCCCCATCCTGAGATTTGCTTCCACACAGCTTCCTGAGAGTTTTATAGCTTTTCTCTCTCTCTCCCTCCCTCCCCAAGCCTTCAGCCCCACAGTCCAAGGTGTGCTACATCACTCTGGTTCATCCCCCACTGCTGCCCTGCTGGGCACTAAAGGGCTCTGAACCCTCCAGGGGAAGCAGAGCACTGGGGTGCATCTGTCTGTGTGTGCCAAGTGCCACCTCAGAGAGCCAAAGGGGAGCACAGCAGCTCTGGGAACTCGTGTTTGCTGCTGCTCAAGACAGTAAAAAGCACAGTTAAAACTCTGCTGAGTTGAGAGCTGGGAGCAGCTTGTCTTGTTTTCCTCAGCACTCCTCTCATTTCTTCCACCTTCCTCGTTTTTCACATCTCCAGCCGTGCCGTACCCTCCCATCCCAGGTTCTCTCCTTGATTTCATGGCACATTCTGGCACTTGCTCTGCCAAGTAAAATTCCAGCCCTGCCTTTAGGGAACACTCATTGATAGGAATCACCAGTTTTTCCACCTGCAGTCCCCCAGCACTTCACAAATGGGACTCACTAAGGAACTGCAGACTGAAACCAAGAGTCCAACACCTTTAAAAAGCTCAAAACACAGGGAGCTGACCTCTGCTCTGCCCCAGCTGTGGCCTCCATCAGCCTCTGTCTGCATCCCAGAGAAACACGGCGTGGAAAAATCTTATGGTCGCAGACTGCCAAATTTCCATAGTGCCTACAGAGAACAGTTTGTGAAATTACAAAAAATAAAAAAAAAAAAAAAAAAAAAAAAAAAAAAAGCAAGGCTGACAGAAGAAAGAGAGCTACAGTTAACTTTGACAAGAACAGTGTTTGGTGTAGTCAGCTTACTTAACATCTGCAAAACTGAGCAAGAAGGAACTGGAGAAATGGTTTCTGCATTTTTTATAGCTATACAGCTAGTCGCAATATTAACTGAGATTAGGAAATTCCCTCAGGATTTGTCTTTTTTTCATTAGTTGATGATATAAGGCTCACAGAACAATATAGTTTACTTTCAAAAGTGCCTTAAATCAGCCACTCAATGTGTTTGTGAAACATACCTGAACTCTTAAAGAAATCTAAGGGTTTTTAAACCTTTGAAATATAATCACTTAAGCAAATATAAGACATCTCCTTATTTTCCAACGTATGACACTTCGCTGTGTTATAGATATTACGTTTCATAAAAATGCATCTAAAATGTGAATTTCTATATCCACATTTCTCACTAGCAGAAAATAACAAAAGCAACAGGAAAAGGGTTTTTCAGAGAGAGGTACAGAACCAGCAGCTGCAGAGACTCCTGCCAACAATCCCCTTTTTCTCAGCTTTGGTTCTATGGGGTTTTAGCATATTTGCAATACCATCCTTCAGTTTGGATATCTGGGTTGCTGCTCCCCTAGGAAAGCTGTCTACAAAGGTTTTTATTTTCAGATGCTGCTGCAGGTTGCTAAAATAAAGAAGATGATGTTGTCATATCCAACATCACCAAGCTTTTAATTTTAAACTGACTGGTTCCACTTAAGGTGCTGGCAGATAATTTGGTACCAGTGGGCTGAGCACTGAACCACTCCTGAGATTAGAGCTGCCAGTACAAAAGTACACTAATTACACAGGTAAAGATTTTTTAACTCTGAACTCCACTGAAAAGAGAGCAGTTGGCTAAATTAAGACAAAATTAATGAAAAAAGAAGCACAATATTAGACAGGCACATTTATCCTCCTTCAATTCAACCATTAGTAGTCTGTTTTGCTGCTGAGTACCACTAGGAGGGCTCTGCACTAATTAAGGCAGTCATTATCACAGCTAGGTGTTTACAGCCTTTAAACTTCTCACTCATTTCTTCAACCACTAGCTCCTAAGAAAAACATTTGCCCTTTTTAATTCAGAGAGCAAACAGGTCAAAATAAAAAATTATCCCATTTAGGCCAAGAGATGAAAAGAGAAAAGCCTTGTACCTCGAGGCATCCTGAAGGATGTGCCAGAGCACCTGGGCCAGGGTGATGGGAGGGGGGCAGCTGGTACAGGGGCTCCAAAATCTGCTGGCACTGCCAAGGTCCGTGATCCTGGAGAGGATTCCCTGAGCTCAGGCAGGTGTGGATGCTCCCCACACTGGTGTGCTGCTGGGCTGGGAAGGTGGTTTTAAGCTTTGGCATGTTGTGATAATGCAGCAAGACGTGGAATGTCTGCGTTTCATTAAATAACATCACTGAACAGACTGCCTCACAGCCTCGGTGACAGTGCAGGGGTGCAAAGCTTCATGTTAAGTGACTGCCAGTCTGAAAGTAAACCTGATGAATAAAACAAGGCAAGAGCTGTAACAAAGGAGAGCTGCAACATCCACAACGTCTCTAATTAAGACTAAGCTCCTCCTCGAGCCTGCTGCAAGTTACATGTGCACTTCCTAACACATCCAAAGGCTGCTCTTGAATCCCTCAGATGCTGAGGACATGTCAGGGAAGGCCCTAGAATATCCAAAGAATTTCATGAAAATCCGAAAAAAAATAATGGAAGGTGACCAAAAGGGTTTGTGGGATTGGAACTTGGAACCAGCCCTGGTGTTAAAAACGAAGAGGAACAAAAAGCCTAATGATAATTCAGGAAACAAATGCAACTATCAAAGAGAGCTCCTTTTCTTTCTAAATGATGCATGAATAATGTGCCAGTCTCAGGGTTTTTTAAAAAGACTTCAGCAAGCAACTTCACAGAGCTTTCTGATCAGAAAAAGCTATCTCAAACCATGGTTTTGAACTGCAAATCTCTTTTGTTTATCCACACCAAATGAATCAGCGTGTCTGAATTATTCCAGCCAAAGAGGACACAAGTTTTTTAGAGATGACTGTAGAGATTCCTGACATCAGAAAGCAAAAAAATAAAATAAAATAAAATAAAATAAAATAAAATAAAATAAAATAAAATAAAAATCTGCCCCATGCACCTCTTCTTTATTTCTGACTGCACAACCAACGTGCAAGGCATCAGCTCCAATCTCAGGAGCCCCCAGACATGTGGCCTCCATTTTAAACCTTCAGAAGCCATTCAAATATCAGTAAATATCAATATCAGTGAGAAGAAAGTGGCTCCTCTGTAGGGCAGTGCTACCCTAATACGGAATATGTCAAGATGCTAAATCGCAGGAAAAAAAAACACAATAAAATGTTTTTCCCCTTGCACAAATACTTTTAATCTTATCTTTCAGCCACTGAATCTCCCTCCCCCACTTATTGTTTATTTCTGGGTTTGTGATGTTGTAAAAAGAAGAATTATCCACAGGAGTACCATATAAAACTAACTACGTTGAGTAGTAGAACCATGAAAGCAATTGATTAAGTCAGATTCAATTTTTTTTCTCATTCCATTAAGTTCTACTAAGATTTTAAAATAAATGCTCAAAACAAAGAGGCATTATTAACAAGACAGGAATGCTTTTTAAAAGAAGCAAAACAGCCCAATTGGATTTTTTTTAACTCTCCAAAAGCAAAAAAAAACAAAAAAAAAAAACCACAACAAACCAAACAAAAAAAAAAACCCAAAAAAACAAAAAAAACCCAGACAAATTTTGGAATATCTCGTAAAACATGAAAATTACTAATTCTACATTTTTCTTTTTAAACCTTGGCACTTGATATCAGCCAAATCCTCCATCAGATGCCATGACATGAGGATAAAAAGTTATTTTCACTAGGATTATTATTTCCCTTCCATATCAAGGCTGTACTCTGCTGTAAAACCATCTTCTAACTCAATCCAAATCAGCAGCTGGGGCAAAGGAGATTGTGGAGGCATAATGGGCAAAGGAGAGGAAATAATTTCTACACAAACACAGTTAAAGAAGTGATTAAAAAAAAAAACAACATAGTAGGTGTGCTGCAGATAAATACTCAGGGCACCCATAACATTAAAAATGTCTCCATCAGGTATGCTGATAGAGGGATTCCAGGGATTTCTGGGGGGAAAAACCAGGAAAAAGTTGGATAACACAGGGGGAAAAAATCCGGGGAAAATCAGATTTAAAATGGTCCAAAACACACCCTAAAAATTTGCACTAAAAAAGGGCCAAAAAAGTCAAAAAATCTGCACTAAAACACCCAGAAATGGCCACAAAGCCCAGGGATATTCCAGGGATTTCTGAGGGGAAAAAAAGGGAAAATCCGTGGGAAATCCAAGGGAAATCTGACTTTAAATGGCCAAAAAACCCTAAAAAAATCACAATAAAGATGGCCCAAAAAAGTCCTAAAATGTGCAGTAAAACACCTCAAATCTGCCAAAATTCCAAGGATTGCTGGGGGAGGAGGGGGAAAAAAAAAAATCTGAAAAGCATCAGGTGTGGTGCCTGCACAATGCTAATGGTTAGGAACAGAGCAGAGGTACAGCTGCTTCCTCCAAAGGCATGGGATGGCTCCAAATCCATCCAGAAACAGCTGCCAGGAAATTGTTTCACACAAAACTCGAGATGTTCAGAGCTGCAGGAACAGAGGATTTGTCAGAGTTCAGCCAAAAGAGTGAAAATGCAGCAGAGGGACCTGAGCTGGGTTTGCTTCACACTCTAAGGGGAGGCAGGATAAACTGATTTCTACAGCTGAAATGTTCATTAGCAGCTTCAAGGAAATATGGATAGGGATGGGAAATCAAGGTTGGTTCATGGGAAAGGACAAGTTCTTGGAAATATAATGAAAAACCTCAGAGCCACTCTTTTCCCAAAACAAGAACAGCACTGCAAGTCTCATTTCTGATTAGATTTTCACTCTTTTCACAAAATATGAACAGCACTGCAAGTCTCATTTCTGATTAGATTTTCACTCTTTTCCCAAAATATGAACAGCACTGCAAGTCTCATTTCTGATTAGATTTTTCACTCTTCACAAAACAAGACCAGCACTGCAAGTCTCATTTCTGATTAGATTTTTCACTCTTTTCCCAAAACAAGAACAGCACTGCAAGTCTGATTTCTGATTAGATTTTTCACTCTTTTCCCAAAACAAGACCAGCACTGCAAGTCTAATTTCTGATTAGATTTTTCACCCTTTTCACAAAACAAGACCAGCACTGCAAGTCTGATTTCTGATTAGATTTTTCACTCTTTTCACAAAACAAGACCAGCACTGTTAGTCTGATTTCTGATTAGATTTTTCACTCTTTTCACAAAACAAGAACAGCACTGCAAGTCTGATTTCTGGTTAGATTTTTCAATCTTTTCCCAAAACAAGACCAGCACTGCAAGTCTGATTTCTGATTAGATTTTTCACCCTTTTCACAAAACAAGACCAGCACTGTTAGTCTGATTTCTGGTTAGATTTTTCACTCTTTTCCCAAAACATGAACAGCACTGAAAATCTGATTTCTGATTAGATTTTTCAGTAAGGAGTCAGGTGGAAGTCCACCAGCAATGAGATAAATTGCAGATTGAGAATCTTTCAGCCTCCTCAGCAGGCTGTTATGAGCTATGTGTGCAGTATCAGATGTGCTTATGCCACACTGATTGATGTCACAAGCCACAGTCATGACTTAGCATAAGAAGAATTTGTATAACCTGTTTCCCTGAAGGGGCCAGCTGCGTGTGACCACTTTTTTCACCTGCTGTGCCAGTGTATTAACATGGAAACTGCACCCTGTGTGCAAAGCCATGTGGCACTAAGGAATGATGATCAGCATTTGAAGCCTATCACGCCCAGGTCACAGTGAGAAAGTCATAAATTGACTAGGACACTAAAGAGCATAAAAAGAAATCTATTAAAATATAGATTAAGCCAACAGTGAGAGTTTAAAAAAGTAGGAGTCTAGCCCTAAAATCCTGTTGAAACACATACAGCAACATTTCTATTTTACATTGTCCATAACCCCCCAGTGCTTGCCATTCAATAAGGTCAAAAAATATGTAGTACCTGTCAGCACACCAGTCCCCTCACCCTCAAATTCTGAAGGCCCTGCTAGAATATTCTTTAACCTCACATACCCTTAGAATTCACTGGACACAGGAAGAAGTCCTTTATTATGGAAAACCTGGGAGTTGAAAGGCAAAGAAAGGGATATTTTTATAGTAATTCAGTTCTATTCAGCCACTAAGATGGTATCATAATATTTCAGGCTTCTTCCTAAATTTAACCCTGACATAAATTCCAGGCTAATAGGGAAGTTGCTCCTGTAAGTCCTCACTGCAATGCTGCCCTTTTGTGTTTATAAAGCTTCAGATGCTTCTCCAAACATTAAGGGTGGATCCAACTTTATCAGGTTTTCACCAGGGACCAGTTTCCATCATAGGAAGACAATTTATTTCTCAAGTCACAAATCATCCTTCTCATTTTGAGGATTTCAGATTTAAACAACACACACGTTCAGCACTGATTCCCAAGCATTCATTTACTGATTATTTCATTATCAGCCAAAGAGCAAATATGGAAAGGAGTTAGCCTGGTTTATTGTCAAGCTAATTACTTTTCCTATGCCATTGTTTAAATTATGTAGGAATGTGTTGACAACAGTGTTCATCTTCAGCAATTTGTTATTTGATGTTGCTTCAAGTATTAATTGTACAGTATTAAAAAGTATAATAAAATGGTGACACTTCAGTGCATACATCCATATAGACTTTCTTTAATTGGGGGAGGGGGATGGGGTGTGAAATAACCAAAGGCACTAAATACAATTCCTTCAATCAAATTAGCTAGAATACTTAGTTTGCTGCCTTGGTGAATTTGCTTAAATGCTTCCTTAAATTTTATTGACAGTATAAAGCTTGTTCTAACAGTCAGCTCTTCAGTATATTAAAAGAGCTCATAAATGGATATAAAATATTAAAGAAGGTTGTCATTTATTACAGCTAAAATCAACTGTATGTGCCGAATTCTAATGCAATGGTTATCAACCCTTCCATAGGCAGCACTGGAGGACTCCACAAGAAAAGGGTCTCAAGGTCTGTATTTGCATAAACACTTCCAGATCTTTTTCAGCATTGCAGGCAGAATATTATATTTAAACCTCCTATCTAGCTATACAAGAATTATTATTTTTCAAGTAGTGTTTTATACGAACTCACTATTCCTCAGACTAACACAGTTCCACGTCATTAATTCCATAATCATGGCTGAGAATTTGGTTCTCACATCTTCATGCTAAAAGGACATTCCTATACAAACACATATATCCCATCAATTATTGCAACATCAAAAAAAAAAAACCCAAAAACCTGAGACAGTCATCGAAAAACCCATATCAGAAACATTAATGATTTCATCTGCTATTGTACACAAAAACACATGTTTTTACAGTTTCAAAAAGAAAGTATAGTTTTGATTGTTTTATTGTTGGACAAAGGGAGTGTTAGGATTAATGAGTCTAAGGGGACACATCTAAATATTTCATAATGCCATTTTAGGCACTTAATTTAAAAAAAAAAAATCATTTTACTCTCACTTTTTAAAAAAATCTCCCCACTTAAAACAGGGACTGTGCTATAAGAGAACCAAACAAAACAAACCCCAAAGTATTCCTAAATTCAGTCTGTTAAGTCACGCACTAAAGACAGATCTCTCTACTGTATTTGAGTATTTGTACATTAATTCTATACAGCCTAACGTTACTCAGTTTTCCTGACAGCTCCTGGCAGCAGATTTCCTGAGTTTTTATGCCTCACTTGAAAGCTGGAGAAAGAAATAATTAATTATTTAACCGCTGCCAAACAGCAACATTTCCCTCCCCCAGTTTTGTACAATCACTTCCATGTGCAGAAACCTTTTGTTGTGAGAGTTACCAAGAGCTAAGGCTTCACACCCAGATTACAAAAATCACAAGAAAGCTAAATAAAAATTTAAAAAGCTATAAAATCTTCAGCTATAGAGATGTGAAAGTGAGTCTAGAATTACTTCTGCCACTCACAACACATTTTTAATGTACTCCTATTCAGTAAGGTCCATCAATTACTATTTAGAATCCTCCCAGCTATCACAAGGGGTGCTGGATGTTTGATGTGGGCCTGTTATGTCTGACAAGTATCATGACAGAATTTTCTAACTGAGGAGTTCTAAAGCCTTCAAAATTGCTCTTGACTTGTTTTTCCAGAAAAATAGCCAGAGGGTCAATAGGCAAGGTGCCTGTACAAAACTCCCCAGACAGTGTCTGGTGGGGAGAGGCAGAGTCATCATGGCCAAGAATATGCAAAAGGGAAAAATGAGAACACATTTTGTAGGATTGGGGCAGAAGTGACATAGACCTCATGCCCTAGAGAGAGAAAAATCTCATGTGCTTGGATCCTTCTGAAGAGTTTCCCTTTGGTTCCTGATCTAGAGCAGGTTGGTGGGACCTGCAGGTTGTGTTTTCCAACCTTTGGCACATCTGGAAGTGCAAACCCCACAGGGCTCTGGCACCACAGCTTTAACATCCCCACTTGAACTGGGAGTCGCTTCTGAGTTGGTTTTCCTAAGGAAAAATTCCTCAGCTGAAAATCAAATGAACTGGTATATTTGTACTGATTTAAATTCAATTACCATCCAAATAAGAGCTACTGAAGCTGGATGCTACAACTGCTCATATGCCAGTTAAAAATAATCAAACAAAGCACTGTACATTCCTTACTTTTGCTGCACTGAAGCATAAGCCACCAAAAAACCCAAAAAACTCCACGTGGCTCCTGCTAAGCAGTGATTTCTGTGTCTCTTTCTTTCCTGACATATTTCTAATCTACAGCTGAGCAAAGTAGTTAAATACCCAGTGGTCTCACTCTGAATGGGGTCAGGCTCTTGCCTCAGTTTGTTTTCTGACCTGCTCTTGTCTTGAGAGCAAAGTGACTTCAGTATTGATTTCTCCAAAGGATACAGAGTGAAAGCACGAAGCAGTTCCACTCTGATCGCCAACACTGACAATCAAGTGCCTGGTGCTATAAAAACACTTCCAAATCCCTACTTAGATTTGGAAATATTTGACCTGTGACTTCAGTGAGTGCCTGGCTATTTGCAAGTGCACGAATAACCTCCACAAAGCCAGAGCACAGGAGAGAAACTCAGACTGAAGGGTTTTTTCCTACAAAGCTTAAACATAAATTTAAACTGCCCTGGTTAGTGTCACAAAGGTGGCACCAAAACCAGAAGCCAACTGGATGGGACACAACTGTAAAGACTTGATGAGAAAGCAATTAATGTGCTGTGAAATACGAAATTTCATTTATTCACCAAGAAAAAATACCTACAAAACAGAGGTACTGCCAGTGTTTACTAAGGACTTCAGCAATGTTAACCTGTTAGCTTGCATAGCAGGGAAAAAAATCAAAGGTAATTACCTTGTATTAAAAAACCTCCAAAAACCTAGGTTAATTCTATCAGCAAGGCAGAAGGTGACCAAAGTTAGGCCTGGTATTTTCAGAAATCCTTCTGAATGGCACTATCATGACAAAGATCAAGAGACAGTGACTAATTTTTTTTAAGTGTTGTTTCAATTAAGTGCCTAACATTTGCAATTATGGAGTTTTGAGAAGCTGAGGCAACAACATGTTCTCATTAATTTATCCAGCAATAACAGTTTTGGCACGAGGCTGGAATCACAGGCCAATAAAACAGATGAGCAGGCAGAGCTGTCTCTCACTGAAAAGACAATTGGCCTCAGTAGGCTCTCTTGCAAAGTCCATAACTAATTAAAGTATTTACACAGAGTGAGAGATTGAAGACCTTTGCCAACCTTTTGGGATGTGCTCATGGGGGCGAGGCAAGCATCCAGGAAGAGCACAAGGAAAGAATTCCATGTGGTTACACACACACACTTCTTGTTTTACTACAGATAGTGAGGCACAGGCAAATCGATGAAAAATTGACACCAGTGCGCAAGAAAATACTAAATCTGCATTTGAGTCATGTTGGACTTTTATCAGTCAGTATGTGCCTTCCAAAATGTTTTACAGGTATCATTTATTAATTAGCTTGTAAATTTTTCTTTAAAAGGTAGCAAATTTGACCACTAGTTTCTACAAACTGTTTTGAAGTGCATCTCAAGAGTTCCTCAAAGATGTAAGTATATTTCCAATAAATTCTGCCCAAAAAATACAGTATCACCATTTGAGAAAAAAAAACCTGCCTGGAGGCTTTGACGACATAGCAAGGTTATTTATTCATCTTTTACAGGATTAATTTCCACAACAAATAATCCATGTGGAAACTGGCATCATAAACACTCTTGCTGGTACAGCTACACTTCAGGAAGTCAAATTTAGACAACACTATATGAGATATGATGCCTCTCCACTTTCTTGAAATTGTGGAGACAAGATTTTTAGGAATATTTATATACTTTTCACATTTATTTTAAAATGAGATTTATTGCCTGTTAATTGGTTGAAATTCTCATCAAATGAATACTGATATTCATCCTCTCCTAGATCAGACACAACACACGTCAAAACATCCTGGCAGAAGTCTCAAAGTTGCTAATTAAAAAGTAGAGGCAATATAGTTTGAGGACATACCATTTGCTTTCATTAAACATCATTTAACATTACTTGTGCTCGCTTAGACCTGTTGCCATTTGCAGCAATTCAATAAGAGACTTTTCATTCCTTTTTCAATTGTGCCTGAGCCTTTTTAATACAGGCAATATATATCAATATGAACTTGTCCAATTTCTGCTTTAAGTGCAAACAACCAAAGCCACCTTCCTGCAACTATGTCCAAAACCACAAGCACAACTCCCTTCATTCAGTAGAATTCAGAGAATATTCCATATTCAGAGTACAGTATTCTGTTACAGAGATTGAATTAGATTTTATTAAATCTGTGAGTAACCTACTGCTCTTTAAGGGAAAGTAATGTTGCCTATATAGGTGAAGATTTTAACACTAGATCTCTGAAAAACTGAAATACATACTAGGTTCATGTACTCAACATTTTATTCCACAATTCCATTTCCTGCCAACTCTTTTGATGCTTTACTTCTCTACACGTCACCTTCTTAAATAAAAGAAATGCAGCGACAAATAATGAAGTGGAAATGCAGTGAAAAAAAAGCATGTGCATACCTCAGGACTGAGAAGGTACAGCCTTTACTTTTCCAACAGGATACAGCCACGGAAACTTAGGTGACCAGACAAAATTCCCTTCTCCAGGACAATGGAATTCTCTCCAACAGCAAATAAAAGTCCCTGTACCCCAGTGAGCACAGGGCAAACCACTGTAGGTATTTTTGTATATGGACACTGACATCCTCATGTATTTCCTTGTCTCAGGAGGAATGGATGAGAATGGAAAACATTGGGGAACAGGGAAACAAATTCTTAGTTTTTTGATTTCCCAAAATGCTCTAAAACATTTCTCATTCAAGTCAATGACATTTTGACTTCTTTTTCTCCTGTGAGCAGTCAGACCAAGGCGACAGATTGTGAAAAAAATAATAAAAAAAAATTCTCACAATGGTATTTTCATTTGGACAAACTAATTGCCTTCTCACTGACTGCATGCAGATAGCAAGGTCCTTCTGCATCAGGTCCTTCCCCAGAGCCCTGTGGAGCTGCATTTTGTCTCTGTGCTGGTAATTCTCCATGTATTTTAGGATGTGAGGCCTGAGTGATGTAGCCACGTCCTGCATGACTCTCAGCCCGTCCATCACACCAAGTGCTTCAGTGAGCATTTTCTACAGTTTTTCCATTGCCAAGGGAACTTTCTTCCCCGCCACAAGTATTTTCCACATTTTATCAGTACTTAAAATGCAGCTTACACACCAAGCCCTCGCTAATAAACTAGAGCAAAATTTACACTAAGAACAAATGGCTAGTTTTTTTTTTATTCACAGAGCTTAAGGTTCTCTTCCAATGTACTGACAGTGCTCTCCTTCACCAGGGATGAAGTTTCAAGTACTGAATAACTGAGAGATGAACGATACTCTATTCTGACTACCAAGTTTTTCATAATACATACGTGGGTCATGATGATACTGAGAAATATAATAGGATTCTCCCAACAGCTACATAATATCTTTCAGCCAGATGTTATGCAGAAGAGAGACTGAATCCAGTCAAAGAAGAAAGCATCAAATGTGGGGAAGGTGCTTAAATCCTGAAGGATATTCTTCCGTCACTGAGTGCTATAATCCTTATATAATTATTTTGGAAATAAGAAGCTACATTTTTTTTTCATTAAGCATAAGCAAAGACTCTTCTCTACCTTTGATCAGTTTGACAGTTCTCAACCTCAGGACAATGTTAGGACTGAAAGGACTGCACCTCCCTGTGCCTCTACACAGCAGAACTCTTCCCAGAGGGAGCTACACTGCTCACCACACCCTGTCCCTTCTTCCTAACAAACCCTGCTTCTACAACAATTAAGAGAATGGATTCTTACCTCTTCCTTGCTTTCTTTTTAGTTTTGACTGTCAGCATCCATTCTTGATTTGATTCTCAACATCTAAAACTGGAATATCTTCCTGGTCCATCTGTGGGGACCAGACTTGCCTCAGGCCCTCTTTCCTTGGGTGAAGCTCTGTGCAGAGCAAACTCAAAGCACACCTCAGCTGGCAGCCACTGTGCACCCCAACAGGAGTCCCAGACAAAAGATAAATAGAACACGTTTTTACTCAGTGCTTTCTCAAACACATTTCAATAGCTACCATATGAATCCAAGAGCTCAGCTTCCTTCTACTCCCACGTCCTCAAAATTGGAAGTGCAGGCTACCAGCATATACCAGGAGCTAACAATTGGGTCCTAATAATAATCATATAATAATTATATGATAATATAATAATATTATCATAATAATCTCACTTGTTTGTTCTTTCTCAATTTGTCTGGGGTTACTACCCCTATAAAGAGTAAAAAAATGCAACCACGTAAAAGAAATTTGATTGCTATTTCTCCCCTCAAAGCAGACTAGATTTCACTATCATTATTGAAAAAAAAAAAATCATTACTAATATTTAGCCCGCTTGTGGTATTTATGTACAAAAGTAGCGGGGGAAAATGGCAAAATATTGCAGGAAAAGGATGAATTTTGGCTTCTCAAGATGAAACAGAGCAAAGAGGTGATCGCCTATTACAAATGCTTCAGGAAGATGAACATCAGGGAGTGGAAAAGGCAGTGCAAGGCAGGAACGAGAGAGGACGAGTGCACTGAGGCAGTGAAAGCCAAGGCTGCCAGGCTGGAACGCTGGGCTCTGGACGGGGCAGAGGCGGCACCACCGAGCGCTCTGATCTGCACTGCTCTGCCATCCAGCTGCTGCTGCTGCTGCTGAAGGGCAAGTCAGGTTTCCTCTCCTTGTGCTCTCACCTCCTTAGGGCTTGCTCTCTGTGCTCGTTGAACGACGTGCCTTGTGAGAGAGAAAAAGCAGCACTTGGGGGAATTCACGTGGGAATGAGCACCCTGTCATTCCACTTTAAAGATGAAATTCCCTCAGGTTATTCAGAGCAGTTCACACAAATGTGCAAGTATTAACTTTTACCTCATGCATACACACACAGAAAATATTAGCAGATCTTTAAAGCCTTGCTTTAATAGCAAAACCTGCCTGCTAAACTTCAGTTATTCTTTCTGGACTAGGCTGCTCCTGAAGGAATATAAATGATACTGTGACAAATCAATTCTCAGGTGACAAAAGCACAGCCACAGCAGCCAGGTACACATGCTGTCAGAACCTCATATTCCAGGGAAGGTGGTAAAAGGTTGTTTTGGATGCTTGCTGTTATTTGATCCCCTAATAGCAGTTGGGAATGGAGCCAAACCCCCACGCTGTCGGTGACAACAGCCTGACAAATACTTTCTATCAACGTGATTGATAAACTCTTTGCCATATTTAGTAATTGTTTTCCCCAACTTCTGAGCTTTATTTCTACCCTGCCTACACAGCCCCTGATGGCTGTCCACTGAACAGCTTCTGAGCATTAAACAATCAATCTCTTCAGCAGGTCTGAAAGCAGCAAATTTATGGAGCTGTCACCCCAACACTGAGCCATCTCCACCCTCATTTCTTCTTAGCAGGATGGCCAGGACTGAAGAGTGGTAGCAAAAACAAGGCAGAAGCACCCCGGGGAAGGACTGAAGACAGCAATTCAAGGAGGAAGTCCACACACTGGATACAAGAAGATTTAGGGATTCTTTAATTTTTTTTTTTTTTTTTTTTTTTTGCTCAGACTGTCTACATGCGCCCTATCATAGCCCAATTATATGCTAACTTAACAGATGATTTAGTTGGTGTCAGTTGAGAAAGCAAAATAAAAACTGACATAATGGTTCCTCCAGAGCCTCCTGATTTAACCCTGTTGGTCACTCAGAGAAAACTTCCCTGGCATGAACTAGAACGGGGCAGTCCCCATGCTACTCTCTGCTGTGCTTGTCCACCCCTTGCCATCCTTCTCACAACCTCCACAGCATTTCTTTAAATTGAACTTCATCCCTGGGAAGAGACCAACTCCACCTCTTGGGGGAAAAAAGGAAAGCTTCAAGTGGCAACAAGAGCTGCACTGTTATCTGCAGCGATGTGTTTCATTCTAAAGGACTACAAATGTTCTCATTTAGGCACTGAACGAGCCACAGCAGAGCATTTTTGCTCCTTTCCAGTTGACATGTGCCCTTGGACAGAGCCATATGGGCAGATTGCCACCTTGAAATGAAAGGATCTGCAAAAGAAGTGTACTCTATGGTCTTTCCTCACACAGTCATCTAAAACAAGCTGTGCCTTCAGCACAAACAACAACCAAGTGTAAGATACAAGCCAAGGAGCTGCCAGAAACCAATTCCCTCCCAGATAACCTGGGACAAATGCAGCCAATGGACTGAAATGTTATTTAGGAAGAGGGTGACAAACAACACACAGAGCAAAAGACTACATACAAATTGTTTCCATAGAAATCATGTCTCCTAAAACAGTGATAGAAGTCACCATGGCAACTAACCTAAGGAATTATGATGCAGATTTAAAATTTCCCCTGGTTTAAGGATTAGAGGACGAGTCAGACCACTGCTCCAGCTGCTCTATCCCTCTTGGAGCAAGTGGAAGCAGGACGCTTACTTAATCACAAATTATTATTTCTTTTGCCATTAAGCAAGATCTATTCCTAATTTTCTTTTCCAAAGGATGGACTTGCACATGGGTTTTGACAATTTTTAGTAGATATGTTTCAGTTGGCTCCGTAAATTGCAAACAAACCCAGCCAAAGCACCAAGGTACACTGGACATTGTTTCTAAGCTCTCTATAAAATGGGCATCAATAATCCAGCAGAAAAGAAAGGGATTTAAGTGCATTTCTGCTCACTCTACAGAAAAGCTATTTTTTTTGGTGCAGTTGAATATTCAAAGGACCCATGTGATTCCATTAGTGGGGAAGATAATTGTCCTATCCTTATGGACCAAATGATGCATTATCTGCTATGACAATTTATATTTTGAGTCTCAGCTGGCTTTAAAATCTAACGCTATATATTTTAGGTCTGTTCCTATCCATACTGACTTAGGGGAAAGAAAACCCAAAGAAGTGACCTCTGACCACTGAACACATTTGATTAAAACAAGTCACTGATAGGAATGATAAAACTATTGTTATTTGAGTATTTATTTACCATACTTAATGGCAATTAACCAAGTGAGGCTATGCCTTAAGATCTTCATTTTCCTTCACTTTCACAGTAGTAATTTTGGTGCTGCCATCAGTTTCATACTCAATACTGAGGAAATCTGGAGTGAAAGTTAGTTTAGATTGCTGAAAGTTATCTTTCTCAAGAGCTGTCATGGTCCCCTTTAATGCCATTGAGTGGCTGTGTTTAGGACACAGATGGGTGAATAACTCCCTATCAGATGCTCACCTGTTCAAAAATCACATTCATTTCAAATATAAAGGTTATTTCTGAGGACAGTTAACCTAATATTACGAGGTCTTACTGTATCTTCCTGCTTTTTAAATTCCTTACATAGCTTGAGACCCTAAAAAAACCCGCCAGCTTTAAATGGCATCTTGAAACAAAAGATATTAGTGAACTATTATCTATGGTGGAATTTGCTATAACGAATCTGGCTGATGCAGTTCCCTTCTTTAATTGTACAGAGCTTGTACTTGGAAGCTCTAACAAGTAAGCTGAGAGGTCTTCATGGCTTTCAATTTTCAAACAGCTGGCTGGTATGGAAACAAGATGTCTTGGCACAGAGAATTATTTAATCTTGTGTAGATTCAGTGTGGCTAATTATGTGCCACACAAGAATGGAAATCTGCAAAATAAGTAATGTGAAACACCTAGCCCAATTCTGGCAAAAATTCTTCCCCATCATTAACCCATTAAAAAATGTCTTCATGCAAAGGAAGGATTTCAACAGCCCAAGAAGAATTTCAATTTCAGCCCAAGAAGAACATCACATTTGGCATGTGCTCAGCACCAAAAAACCTCCAAGCCAAACCAAACCAAACCAAACCAAAGCAAACCAAAGCAAACCAAATCAAACCAAACCAAACCAACCCACCTCCCAAGCACTCTTCATTCATTCTCTGAAGTACATCAGTTCATTTTGATTGCACGTTTTGGTTGTAGTCTTCTCTGCTGTTTCACATTAGGTTTTCTATGCATTGGTTCCAGAAGACTGGATTTTTATTTTTTTTTTTTTTGTCACTGTGTTTTTCAAATTTTATCCAGTGGTTAAATGGAGCATGGGTTGCTAAGATGTTACACAGGGATATACAATAAACACACAGGGACAAGAGAAATTTATCACCGCCAGGTAGAGAAAAAAGAGAAAATGAGATTAAACTACTCTTGCTTTTTCTGAAAACTGTTGTTTTGCCTTTCAGGTAAGAGTGTTTTATGTCTTCTTTATCCACCCATTCAAGCTTTTGTGGAATTCTGTAAACAGCTCTGAAAAATGCTTCTGACTTCCACAACTCTCTGTCAAGTCAAGATCAGAAAAATTCTGATAGCATGTTTTACATCAAACAGGTGTACACAGAGCACAAGCGTGCCACTCACCATGAGTTAAAATGGCAAATTAAGAAACAACAAAACCCAGCAAAACTTATTACCAAAAATGAAATCAACTTCTCCAAGTGGAGCAGATTTTATCCCTTTGGTTGACCACCTTATATACCTCTTGCACAGCACAAAGAGCTTTTTCCATTATTAATGTCTGAAGGTAGCTAATTGCCAGTTAAGCAGTCTGCTACGTCACAAACTGCAAAAGTTGTCCCTTACCTGCTGGATGCTCAGGAGTGCACCTCCCTTCAGCTCACCAGGCTTGAGAGCTGAAGATGACTTGAGTCCAGATGGAGCTCTTCATGGAAGTGCTAGTGAAATCCTCCCAAAAGGGCTTTTTCTGTGAACCTGTGCTTTTTGTTTTCTCTTAGGGACTGGTGGAGAGGACAAGCACTCTCTAGCACCTGTTAACACATCCTGATTTTTCCTCAGTAAATATGACCACTTGCCTGCACACTCAGCAGCCACTGTTGCATAGCTCCTCTCCTACACTTGGTGTCCCATGTAGAGTTTGCACCTCTATTGGAAGAAAATCAGTCATTATCCAGACTCTTGACTACAAAGAAAGGAAAACACCGTCCTGGGCCATACCAAAGAGAAAAGCCTATTTGCCACTCCATAGGATCTGGATCACAAAATTCCAACCGTGGGTTGCCATCCCGAGTTCAGAAAATGAGCAGAGAGGGAGAACAAACCCCTCAACCTCCATAAAAATGGTCTCTTGTGGTGAATTGTTTGAAGAAGCAAATCCACTCTATGTCATGTCCAAGAGTAACATCCCTCCATAATGATTTATAAGCAGTTTGCCATCTATCCAGGCCAGAAATCGCATCAAGCACAAGACATTTCACTACCAGAGGAAAAACTAAACAAAAGGAACAGAAAAACCACACAACCCTACCAGTAGTTACATGTTGCTAATTATATAGAACACATCAGCAGTGAAAAAAGGACTGGATTATATGAAATTAGGCTAATATATATTGGCTGGATATCTTAATATATACAAGAGTATTTTCCTGCCCTAATACATTTGTGATTAAATAGTGTTTATGCATATCTTCCAAATTTGTTAACAGCTTCTCAGGAAGGTTTTCAGAGAGCAAAGGTTAATACACACTTGGAATTACCCCGGTGATTTGTCATCCCATCTCCATGTGGTTCAGCCCATCACAGGAACCAATATAAATTTAACACCATTTCAGGAAGGGCTTAACAATATCCTGTGTCACATCGTTTAGAGGAGGTCGTGTAAGTTCCAGAGGCAGCCTTTCACACCCACCACATGACACTATTAAATCCAAGTGTTTTTAAACAAGACCTTATTAAGATCACTCAGCTAGACTGGGGATACACAGTGTTTTACCTACAAAGCAGTGCAAAATGTCTTGAAGATTTGGCTTCACTCTGATACCAGTTCCAAAGATTTGCTGTTTGAGAGTCCTCATTAGGCAGCTGTATTCTAATAGACTGTTTAGCCTTCTCTGAACTAATATTTCCTAAGCAGCTTGCCAATTCAAAATACTTTAGTCTAATGATGTTGTCACTTTTGGCTACTTTGCTCTACTAAATAACCCTCAAATTAATTCTGTCAGCAGTATGTCAGCTGGGTAGACTCTTAAGCTTCAGCCTCCCACTCAGGTGAAAAAGCAAACAGGAAGTCTTGTATCTTTTGACTATCAAAACTGGAAAAAAAAAAGATTATTTGTTGCAGAGAATGCAAATATTAAACAGTTGTAAAATGCAAATACATTACCACCTGCAGCAGTCTGAGGTTTCCCCATTAGCCCCAGCCATTAAGCTATAATCAAGATTATCTCCTTCTCTCTAGAATGAGTGGATAAGGAGTTTCCTTCACCAGTGTTTCTCATAATTTATTCATTTTTGTCAGATCTGCAATTAACTCTTAAGTTCTGGGACAAAGACTAACCCCACTTTCTTTGGGCACATCCACCTAGGGCTTAAACAAAAAACAAACCCACAAAATAATCAACCAACCCCACACACGTTTTCTGTGCAAATCAGATTTCTGGATCCTGGGTTAAATAAAAACCAAAATTAGTCAAAACAAGATGTAACACACCCACAGAAGCCTTCTGGTTTTAAATACAAAGCCAAGGGTAGGTGCAGCTTCATTATTTGAAATTAAATTCCTAGTGCTGCACAGCTGAATGAATTACAGGCACAGGAAAGAGCTTTTCCACTTGCATTTCACAGTTCATTTTACCAGTGTTCACTGTAAGATTTACAAGAGGGTTCACTCAAACATGTACACTTCCAAATATACAGCTCACCAAAACCCTAATTTCTAACTGTGCCTTGTTCATAACATCTCCATCTTAAAAGACTTTGCTAAGATATTTGCTATTAAACATTTTTGTTGACTTGCAACTTTTTCTGACTCAAGCCACAAAAAAACCCAACATGCAAAATGCATCAAGTGAGACAGATGAAGCCAAAGTGTGCCTTTTCAAAAATCCACAACCCTGTGGTTAAGTACTAAGTCTTGAGATGAAATTCCCACAACTTTTGCCTCCTTGTGGGGTTTCCATCTGCAAGAGTAATGCTCTGATTTCCATTCCCTACAATACCCTGGTGAGAAGCGCTCTCAGTTTTATCTGTTTAGGGTTTTCATGGTTGTCTGTTAATCACCAACAGGAACACAGACTGGATCTCAAGGTCCCACTTGGTAAGGACCAACCCTAGGGTTCCATTTCCCTCACCAGTGCATCATGTTGTTAGAATTCTGCCCAACAGAATGGATATTTGCATTCCCTCTGGAAACCCATGGGGTTAGCAAAGCTTCATTAGAATGCATTAAAAAAATCCTTTTCCTTCTAAAGTAGATCAACCCTGAAAAAGAGAACTAATTGCCAAAGAGATGGGCCATGTGGAAGTGGAAATCTTTTTTCAAAGTGGGAACTGAACAGCTCACTCATACCCCATGTAACTACCACAATGAGTTACTGAAGAAAAGCATGGAAGCAGCACAGATGTCCTCTTGCAGATGTTCTTAAAGCTTAATCTTCCATACTCTTGGTTTTGATATTAAAAAACAAACAAACACAAACCCCCAACCACTGTTTTCTAATGAAAGAAAGAAAAAAAAAATGGCATTACCCTTTTCACAAGAGTAAAAGAAGCAGAAGATACTAACATGATCATTCCTGCCCTTGGCAGGGGATTGCCCTGAATGACCTTTGAAGGTCCCTTCTGGCCCAAACCACCCTGTGATGCTCTGCTGTGTCTGCATGCTGCTAGGCACCATTATCAAGAGAAACAAGGCTAAAAAATAAAGACAGTTGCATAAGTAATAGAAAATATTTCACACGGGACGTAACAAGCCATGAAACTTAGAGGGCAAGTCATTTGTGTTCTATACTGGACAATTAATGTCATTAGAGCAAACAGAATTAACAGCCCTCATTAAAAGCATCTAGAGAATTGCACTGCTGCAGTGGCTGTGACCAACCCAGAATGCCCAAAAACAAAGCAAGGTTGCATCCTTCACTCCTCTATGCACTTCTTACTGAATATACATTTATTTATTATACATATCTTTACTCTAGATCTCTCTCAGCACTCATTTTCATTGAAAAAGCATCCTTCTATTCTTGTTACAACATCCACTGGCTGCTAATACAAGATTTCTATTTTGGCACTGAACAAGAGCAGGTATCCTGTTCTGAAGGTTTGAAATCTATGGAGCATTTTAAGGGGGCTGATAAGATTTAAATAAAGCAAGTTTTCAATTCTAGACAGACATGATAGGAAATATTTTTAAATAATTAAAAAAAAAAATCAGTAAGCCATTTCCCCATCAAGTAATTTGTAATCCAGCTTGATAGTGGAACCCAGAATTGTTTTTGGACACACATGTAGAATTTCTATGAAATAGAATTAGAATAGAAATAGAATTTCTATTTCTATTTCACATTTTCAGACTTCTATGTCTACATATGTGCTACTTGAACAAATTAAGCAGATTTGCTTGATAACTGTTTTCAGAGAGATGGCAACAGACAATGAAGATTATCAGAAGACAAAAATCCTATGCTTTACAGTGAACCATTATAGAATCATCATATATGACATATTAAGTAATGGAATATCAAGATAAATTTAAGGAAACTGAAATTATGAGTACTTCAGATAAGGATATGTTGTATCCCACTTTAGTCTGGGTTAAAGTGGCTTTTGTGCAAACCACAGCTCATGTGCTTTTATACCTATAATTTTTTTAACCTAACATTTGAAGGAGGAATTTCTAGGGGAATGAAGGTGGGGAAAAGTCACAGAGATATTAGCAGAGAAACAAACTACTGAGAACAGATATATAACTTTATAAAAAGTATATAAAATTTGAGATCAATTATCTAAAATAAGCCTTCATTAATACATGGCAGCACAGTGAATTTTATCATATATTAAGTCATCGGGAGTCCTGTCTAAAATGTTTCCTCAGGACAACTTCAAGAGAGCCAGAACCGATTACCCAATTTGCATTATAATTATTTATTCAATGCTGTCTCAGTGATTACTTCCAGTCTGATAGGAAGGTGCATGATTGATCCCAAGCAGCTCTAGTTCACAAACCATTCTCTTCCCTAAAATCCTACCTGACAGATGTTTAGATTTTTTAGAACACACAAACTGGGTGCGAATCTCAACCCTGAGATTCAGCCAGTCTCAAGAAATGGGGAGCAGCTCCTCCAGGGGAGTGAGAGCAGGCAGTGTCAGCCTGCCTGAGGCTGCCCAGCAGTCTCACTGGCACGGGTCCTGCAGGTGGGTTCCAGCTTTCCACTGCAAGTGCAGCCAACAGGTAATTGCTTTAGACTTGCAAACAATTCCTGTTTGCAGAAACCTCTCTGCACAGTGTGGAAGCTGCTCAAGCAAGGCAACCCCCTGAGGAAGGACACTGTGGGTATGAGGCAGGAAAAAGCTTGCTTTTAAAGGATTTAAAAAAATAAAAAATAAAAAAATAAAAGAGAGCTGTTTTTATGTAGGACACTGCTGCAGTAGTCTCCCATCCTGGAGCTTTTCTGTCTGTAGGCAGAAGAAAGGATTAGGCCACACTGCATACTTTGGAAATAAACTTTCTGGTGATTGACTGCCAAGTGAAGGCCAGCTTTGGATTAAAACCAAAGTTCCATGCCATTATTTAGAAGAAGTAGAGCAGAACTGTAGCTTAGCATCAACTGGAACAAAATCCCAAATAGACTGGTCTGTACACACACCTGACATAACTCAACCAAAGCCTGTGCAGCACCTTCCATCTGTTATCCCAACAGAGCAGGGCTGAGAAATGCCAGCAAAAAGCTGACATGATGCTTCCAACAGCTCTCATTACTAGTCTAATAAAGGAACACAGATCTGAACCCCTGGGTTTCATTTCCACTGCTGGGGAACTGTCTGGATTTCCTGCCACTCTTCTTCGTGCTTTTCCTTGCCAGCTTGCTGCCTGCCTTCTCCAGGCCAGTAACAACAATTTCCACACCCCACACCAGCCAACACTCATGCTGAAGAAAAGGAAAGGGAACACCCATGGGAAGTACACAGGAAAAGAGCTTTAATGGCATTTAGATTGAACCCACAGTTTACAGCCTGAATTCAGCTATTATTCCAGCATTTAACTTAGGCCATGACTAACAAAATTGAAGGTGAGACGTTGCAATGACTTAATTTGCTCATTGAGGAGTTATCTTTGCAATATATGTCTCAGGATATGAAATAACAAGGCACTCATGAGATCACAGCAGCTGATGTGCCACTTGAACTCAAGCACTGTGCTCCCATCACCCCCACTACAGATTTATGAACAAATCTTAGGCCACTGTTTTCAGCTCAAGAAGTCAAAAGTGCACAGTGAGCTTAAAATTAAGGCTCCTGGTTAATACATTACACACACTGAGCAAAGGGAAGTACTTGTGAACATCTGTAACTTTTAGTCACATTTCAGTTAAAAGCAGGATAATTGGGATCTGTAGCACTGCGTGCTCTTTCTTTCACTCCACTGTATTAATTTATGTCCATTATATCACATTTTGATAGGCTTTTAAAAATAGACCATTCCAAATTACTTATATAAAACCAGTTGTCCTCCAATTTTAATTTAACTCGCTTCCTGTACCATCAATAAGTTTGACAGAAGGTTACATATATTGGAGTTAGGATTTTGCTGAAAACAAAACCACAGCCTGCTTTCCTGGATGTGTTTACATGCATTATTATAGTTTGATCTGCTTCCTAATTTCTAAAGCACTGCATTTTTTCTCCTCTGTCATTTATTTTGAATGCAGCATGTTCACAAATGCTGATTACTTTTCTGCTAGGGATTTTAGCCATCTGTGCTAACAGAGCTGCTGAGAGAGTCACACACAATAGGAATAAGAGATAATAGTCATTAACATGAAACGGCAATAAAAGACCTAAATTTGCAAACTCCAACTTTGCCTACAGTTTATGATTAATGAAAACTAGTGCTTACTGAAAGCTGATTATGTGCTTCATTCTGTGTGAAGCCTGAGGGGCTGAAGCTTAGAACACTAAAATCCTTCAAATTCCACCCAGTTTAATGAATCTCTTCAATTAACTTTGCAGATTGAATCACCGAGTCAGCACAATCAGTGCAGCAAAACCCATTAGAATAGATTTTCCTCTGTCTTGCTAAAAAAGCATCAGTTGGTGATCACAGCTGATTAAGCAATACAAGACAGCACAGCACACCCAGAAAATCACTTTTTCTTTGAAGTCACAATTTCACAGGTTTCAGAGAACTGCTTGCCTACTTCCCTTAGGTTAGGTTAGAGTTTGGACAAAGGCAATGCTTCAGCTCAGGGCAGCAAGGCAGATGGAATATTGTGTGTGGTGTAGCCATTGCTGTTAGAGGAAGAGTTGTGCTGCAAGCAAAGGGTTAACTGGGGAGCAAAGACTCCAGGAAACAAGGAAAATAAAAACAAAGCAAAGCAACAAACCACAGTTCATCAGGAAATTATTCAAATACATGCCTTTTGCCCTTCCTCCAGTATTTCACAGAACAGAGGAAAGTACTTTTGAGAGCATGTCTACCCTAAGGGAAAAAAAAATACTAATCCTAAAAATATTCCTCTGCAAGAAATGACAGGCTGTAATCCCGACATAAAGGAATCTAAATTGGAGTTAAAATAAAACCTCTACGTTATTTAGTGATTAAGGCATTTAACTTACTTATTTTCATACTGCAGAAATAATCAGAACATTCATAACTATCGATAAAGTTAATTGCATCACATGTAATTAAATTATTAAATGCACTAATAAATTTAGATCACAGTCACAGTTTTGCAACAACTATGTTTGGACACAACAGAAAAAAGACAAAAAGGTCTGTTTTTGTGAAGTCCTATCACCCCTCCCCTTTAAACCAAATCCATAAATCATCTGTTTCTCACTAACTATAATAGGCATAAAACAAATACTCTATGACACAAAGAAAAATGTTTGATCTCATTTTTCTTGATTTGTGGTGTTTAATGAAAATTGCTTTTTAAAAAATCATTCCACTGTATCCTGCTCAAAAACATTCAGCACATTCACGTGGTCCTTCTCAACACATCATCTGTACTCTTAGAGAACACAAACCATCTACTATGTATTCAAATTCCCTGTTTTCACAATTTTTTTTTTTAAACAGTCTTGGCTTAAGGCATAGGACCAGAAGCTTCAATTCTAGTGATGTTAAGACACAAGCATTGAAGGGGAGTCTGATACTCCTCTACTGCCTGACAAAAGAAAACCTCAGCTATTAAAAGCAGTGTTCTATCTTATTTATGCTACCTGAAATCAGATCAACTCAGATGATTTTGTGGGGGAGGTTAATTCCATCAGTTTCTTCACAGTGAGAGAAGAATTTTTAGTGTCTGTAAGCAAAAAAACAAACAAACAAACAAAAACCAACCAAACAAAAAAAATACAGAAAATATAAACTTCCAGGACTGTTTTGCCATTGTAGAGGAATAGGAAATCAAATATTGCTGTTTGAAAGGCTCAGGTGTAATTCAGCTGAATTCATTCTACAATCCATGGACTGCTCTGACACAAGCCCTGGAAGTACTGGAAATTCTATATTGCATCAGTGCAGGACCAAATTTTTCAGTGACTCTCAAGGAATGATTCAAATTTGAATTTTAAATCATTGTCCCAGAATTTCTGATGCTCCATTAAAAAAAAATCCATGCTTGCAGATAAAATAGAATTTAAAATCTTGAGGTACACAATGCCCACTTAACTGCCAGGAAGCAGCAAACAAAGTACTGTGGGTTTTTGGTAAGAAAAGTTAGCATTCTGAGAGAATTAAATTTGTAATGGAAGCATTTACAGTATATATTTTGAGGTCTTTAGTTAAAAAAGTAACCACGCACACCAAACACTTTTATTTATTTGCCTTTAGCACCACATGAAAAACACACACAGACTATCTAAAAGTCAGTCAGTCCTCAGAGCAAGACAAGGTCAAATCTATGTTTCATTGTTTGCTTTTGGATTTTTTTTTTTAAGCTTTTTTTCCTGGGGTGAAGGACATGTGTTGGATTTTTGGTTGGTTGAGGTTTTTTAACAGTTCGTTCACCGTTGCACAGAACTACTTGCAAGAGCTCTTGAATATTGAAACCAACACAAGGAGGGGAAAAAGATAATTTAATATATATACTGTCCATCACGAGGCCTTCAGTTCTGTTACTCTAGTTCCATTGTGCCACTACCACTATTTGCTTTAGAGCATACTGTCAGATTAACGCAACTTTATTAAAAAACTAATGCAGTTGTGAGGCTGCAAATATTAAAATTTTAAATACCGAGCAGCATTTCGCTCTGATAAGTTTCTATTCCAGAAATTAAATAAAATCAACCTTCTTACCTCCCTTAAAAGGTATGCTAACATCGAAGCACAGTATCATCTCATTTACTTCCATCAACTGGAAAACTGTTCTTTCCACTAATATTTGCAGAATCTGGCTCTCAAGCGCGCGGTGGTGGTGGAGCAGCAGGAGCAGGGGACAAGGAAGGGTCTCTCTGCAGTGGCTGTCCCTGGAGCTGTGACCTGCTCACTCGCAGAGAGGCACCCACACTGCCAGGCAGAGCCCCTAAATGTGCCAGCTTACCCAAAAAAGCTGCTGGAGCAGCTCCAGCTCCCTTCCCCTCAGCTGAGGAACTCTTCTGCTCATAGGCACATGAATTCCTTGGGGCCGTGCAGTGAACCTGGAGTCAGCCCGGCAGCAATGTGGGGAACCCCGTGCTGCAGCAGGCTGTGGGAAGGGGACCCAGTGCTCTCCTGATGTGTGTGGGTTTGGGGTGCTTCTCCCAAAGCCAGGGAGCCCATGAACTAAAGCTCACGGAATGCATCGTCCTGTGGATCTTGGGAGATACCAACAGGCTGTAGCAATTATGTTGTGACAGACAGGACTGACACCGTCACCAGCCCTTTATTAAAAACTTCTCATTCCTTCTTTCAGTGGACTTCTCTCAGGTAACCCTGACTCCTTGCCTCATAGGCAGCCTCACACAGCACTGACCTCTCCTCTCCTCTCCTCTCCTCTCCTCTCCTCTCCTCTCCTCTCCTCTCCTCTCCTCTCCTCTCCTCTCCTCTCCTCTCCTCTCCTCTCCTCTCCTCTCCTCTCCTCTCCTCTCCTCTCCTCTCCTCTCCTCTCCTCTCCTCTCCTCTCCTCTCCTCTCCTCTCCTCCCTGCCCAGCCACCTACCCCTGGCTGTCCCTCACACAGCATCTTCTTACCTCGTCTGTCCCTTGCAGCACCACATGTCCCTTCCTCCTCACAGCACAGCCAGCAGCCCCCATCCCAAACTGCAGCAGGCTCTGGATCCCAAACTCCAGCTCACCCTGGAGCAGCTGTCCCACTCTTCTGTAACCCCATCCTCGCTGGGCAGGCAAGGCTGTCTGCAGTGCTCAGCAATCAGTGCAGCTCTAATTCACTGAGGGAAACTGCCTTCTGCACTGTCCTTACAAACCATCCTCCCAAACAGCCTGTGACAACAGTCTGTGTCACAGAAAGGTTTTGATGTTCAGGTAACTAACAGCAAGAAAGACTGAGAAAACTGAACTTGTTGCTTGCCTATTAAGTTGTTCAAAATCTTCTGGGCCCCACAATGTGCAGTATGTCCAGAACTCAGGATTCAGGACCACCCTGCAAAGCTTTTCCAGGGAGGTAGCCCCAGTACAGCCAGAGCTTGCCAGACTCTCCAGCAGTTTCATATCTGAGGGTCACACTTCTGAACACAACCTGTTTTATTTAAAAAGCTTGCTGATACAAGAAGGAGGTGAGATTTCCAAGTTGCAGAATGGAAGCACTCATTTTATACAGTTTGCCTAGCTTCCACTTAGACACAGATTTTTATAAGAAGAGGGGAGAAAAGACAACCAGAATAGCATGTAAGAATTGGAAATATGAGACCCAAGATACCCCAGGACCAACCTCTGATAAAAATGTCTGTCAAACAACAGTAAGGAGCATACTAATAATAGTACATAGGAGCATGTCTATAATGTTATTAGGAGGAGCTAACAGCCACAAGTGTTTCTAGCCTACATTTAGAAAAGAAATGAAAAAGCCTAATCATACCACAAGACTGATACAATCCTCTCCTGCTCCTATTGTGACTTAGAAAGCTCTTATTAAAACAAAATCTTTAGAGTACAAATTAAGAGAGTCATCTGAAGACACAGAACTGATTTTCAATCATTCCTGTAAGCCTGGAGGGACTCCAAAAGCTGTGGCTATATTTAAAACCAGTAAGTGAGATGAATCAGGCAACCTCTGCCCAATCAATCTGAGTTCCAAATAAAGTAACGGGACTCTGCCATTCAGAACTACAAACAAAACTTTTAGTGAAATCGTATAAAATCAGACAGGCACGTTTAGGGCAGCTGGACTTTGTTTGATGACAATTTGGTTTAGGCAGTAAAGGCTTTGGGGTGCACAGGTAACATCCTTGGCATTTCAGCCTGAGAATGGGAAAAAATAAAAAATAAAAAATATAATTAATCTTTCTTTGGACTACAGAAACAGATTTATAATTTACAGCTAGCAGACCTAGAGTCAGATATGGATTCCAAGGGTTTGCACAGAGCTACACTAATTAGAAGTACAGGACAAAGACATGCTAAAGCAGTTTCAGGTAATTGCTCATCAGGTGGACCGATCTGGTCTAATCCATACCCAGCACCTTCAGGTGTGAGTGCAGCTGAAGATGCTGGGTAGATCATTAACACCTCTCAGGATGTGGCCCAAATGATATACACTGGGACACTCCAGCAAATGCCAAGAGAGTTTAAAGCTGTCATTTGAGATGGGCTCAACTGAATTTCCCCCAGTCCCTCAATATTTTACTACAAATTCTGCACAAAACCTCATTACAACAAGAAGCAAAGCTGATACGTTCTTCTGTTATTGCCTCAAAGTCTCAAGAAGTCACAATGAAGAAAAGCCAGTTTTCTAAGAGCTACTCTGTTGAAAACACACCAAGTAAGAAAAACAGTTGTAGGATCTTAAGTGCTATTTTCCAGCTTCTCTTTTTCTGTTTTCGTCAGAAATACTGACAAGCACTTCTAAACTTGCCCCAAAAGAAGAGTTAATCAGAAATTTTCAAACACCACTAAGGTTTCACTAAAGTAATTTCAGCTTCAGTTTAAGGAGAGTTCACTCATCATTAATCAAATATGACAAGGAGCTCTTTGGCCTAATGGTTTTGTATGCAAAATGGCCCCAGAGCAGGCCCACTGACAGACATTTCCAACAGCCTGACAGTCAGCAGATCAGACTGAATTCCTCAGTGAAGGGCTGTAGCAGGCTGTCCCCACCACAACCATCTCCATGAAAATGCAGTTTGGAGAGGAGCTCAGCTCCTCTCTGTCAGCTCAGGAGGCCTCAGACCCATGGCTGGCAGAGGACAGGCAGTGCTGGGAACACCCAGACAAGGGCTGGGCATTAATATCTTCATCCTCACCCCTTCCACCCGACCAGAATTCGGGTCAGGATTCGCTCTTCAACAACTGCGCAGTGCCAGGGTCGCTGTGTGATCCAGGGCTCTTGTCCCTGCCCTGGCTCCTGCCCACTCCAGCCCAGGAGCACAAAGCCTGTCCTGCCTGCCAGCCTCCCTCCTGGAACAGCCCCACAACACGTCTCACAGAACAGGCATCTCCCGTTAAATCCCACATTTTCCTGCAGTCAGCACAGCTGCAGACTCAGAATTCAGATGATGAATCCCACCTTTTCCACCAGACCCAGTTTTCATTCCAGTGCTGGGATCCAGACTCTCAAGCTAGATTTGATGAGGGTGGTGTGACTTTGTGACCATTCCTCATCATCAGCTACTCAATATTCTTACTGATGCTAGCAAATACACTTGTGCTTGTGGACAAGCACTCCAGCACTGCTTTTACTCCAATATTCATGCACAGGTGCCTGAGTTTGCTGCTGATGGCAACACTGGCAATGGCAGGGGAGGCTGGGCAGGAGGAGCAAGGCAAGGGTCCAGAAATCAGTTTTCCAACAATAAAGGAGTGAATGGTGCGTTGCATTTTAAATAAGGTTTCAGCAGCTGCAGGATGATGGCTTGCAAAGTATCTCTCACATTTTTAACCCAAGGAAAACAGGTCTGATGCACCAGCCTTGCTTTGCTCTCTAAAACAGGCATTATTTGTGTAAACAGATGAAAAGGCAGGTTAGAAATATATGTGCCTTTGTATTTATGACCCTCAGTCTGCAATTTTAAAAGGTACATTCAATTTAAAGTACAATTAAAAAATACTTACATTCCATTTCAGCTCAGGTCAGAGGAAAAAATAGATGAAGAAAAACAGACATGCAAATTTTGAGAACCCAAGGTGACAGAATATCTAGATATTATCTTTGAAAAATGAAGATGAATATGCTCTACCTAGGGAAACTGTATCTTCATAGATTATGTCAAAGCTTAAGATGTGCATAATTGATTTATCTAGCCCAAGACAAATGAGACACATGGAGAGCCAAGCTAGTAATAGTTTTAAGGAACATTCATTAAGCTTAACTAAGTAAAATACAGTTTGCAACATGCAGAGTAGCTTCCATAATTTATATGCATTCAGTTTTTGCATTTTCATCAATGTATACATCTAAGACCCTACTGACAAATGGAAAGTTGTAGTATAATAAAATGAATCCACAGGACAAATACAATCTACAAGGCCAGATCAATTTGCCATAATGAGCACAGGGACCTGCTCACAATATAATATTGCTGATGAATGTAAATTTTGGTTGTTTGCTTAAAGCATGGACCTTCAGATCTGTGAAAGAGAGGAAAACAAGAGTCAGATAAAATCAAATCTGTCTCTGGGCTCACAGTTTGCAAGGCACAGGGCTGCATTTTGTTTTGTTGAAAAGGAAAGCAAAAGTATTTTTGCCAGCTAGGAGACAGCCATTCTCCCACAATTTACACAGCCCCCCACTATGCTGTTCACATTCTTGAAAACCTCCCCATCTCCCTTGCTTCATTTTTCATCATAAACTAATAATCTTTCCTTCTATTAAAGCTGTACAGACTTTTTAAAAAATATATTATTGGTTTGTTCAGTGGGATTTATGGTGTTGTTCACTCCAAGCCCACAACGGAGTGACCAGAGAACATGGTGGCAAATGAAAATATATGGAATATATCATAACACAATATAACATAACTATGATATAACACTGTATTATCACATAGAAGCTGTTAACTGCTGACCTGCAGTTTCAGAGCTGCACCACAGGGTTGTCATAAATGCAGCAATGGGCTGCTTCCTTCATAGGAATCTCAGCATTTTAAGGTATGATTAAGGAGTGGAACTATTGCCAGGAGCTAAGATGAGGAAATAGAACCTCAATCCTTGAGAAGAACTGAAAGGTCTCCTGCAAGTCTATTGCAGCATGCTGTGCATGAATTGGATGGAGATATTTAAATACACACATTAATTGCTTAGATTCTTCACTAGGAGTACCCCAAAAATGTAACTATCCATTAAAACAGCCAAAAACAAATACTGCACCTTGTAATGTCCCTTACTGCCTTCTTAAACAAAAAAGAATTCCCTAAAATGCACTCGGCGCACTTTAACTAAGAAATTCTCTTCTTCTCCAAACAAAACTGAAAGAACATAAAGCTGTGCCAGAGACACAATATCAAAGAAACTCACAAACACAAAACATACCATATGTCTCACTGTACAGTGAGAGTGTCTGTGAACAAGCTCATCAGTTTTGTGAGACACGTGCCAAAACCCTGAAAGAAATTACTGCAGCTCCCTGCTGGAAGCTGAGAGTTATTGACCAAACCAGACTTGGAGATCTTCCATCTTGTTAAAGGTGCTAATGACTCATGTATGCAATTTTTGAAGAAAGAAATGGTCTTCAGCAGTGAGTTTGATTTTTCTGTCAAGAAGTCAAACTGCACTTGAAGTTGCGCAGCGCTGATATCTTAGTGAACGTGCTGGGAAACTTCAGAGAAAAATTATAATTTGATATATTCCCTAAACAACTTGCCTTCAAAAAAGACAGACACAGATGAGGTTTCTGCCTTCTGTACACCCCACATTTTTAGAACAAGTACTTTCATTAATGTGCTCACCATCGCTGTGCCACAACCCTGGAAGAACCCATAAAAAAGCACCTGCAAATTTTAACACTACCAAAGTTTAACAGTACCAAAAGCCTTTCCAAGCAGGTAGGCAAGGGATCACTTGTGTCAGGTGATCCTGTATTTATTAATTTTTTATGCAAAGCCATGGAAAAGTTGTGCTGCAGTATGTTTGTCATATTTCCTGCCATTATGGAAAAATAAATAGCTTGGAAAAGTGTTTTATGTTTGTTTACAAAAGTAGTCTCAAAGTATAACTTTTTATACTAAAGCAGAACTGCTTTTCAAGAAATAGTTACACATGGTATACCTTGTGAATTGAAGAAACATGAAAAAAATCAAGAAAGATAAATCATGTTTGCTGTGAGGATTCCTCTTGCAGATCTGGTAGGTGATTGGTCTAGGCAAACTATTTAAAGAAAACAAAATGCATGGAAGATATGCTTTGATCTCAGATCCCCCAACTGGGCAGAAATAAAATATGTAAATCATTGCCATGAAGAGAATGCACAGCAAATTAATCCTGCTCAAAGATCATAAATGTGTAGTAAAAGGAAAATATATTCCTCAAAGAAAGATTTTCTAAATTAACTTTGACAGTAAGCCAAAGTTTAAATCAGGAAGTATTTAATCATGTATTGGACATGCTGCATTTTTCCTGGGCTTTTTGCTTCCCTTTTTTAAACCACACTTTATTGTGTAGCTGTGTCCCAGAGAGAATAACAGGCTTTTTCATGGTAAAGACACAGAAAATTGCAGAATTATTTTTGATGCAAACGCTACACTGCTAAATTCCTCTTTACCCCACTTAGCCAACCCACCAAATTTATTAGTTCAACATCTGTCCCATAAAACTTCCTCCAAACCTGAAATGACATTATCCCATTATAAATTCACCAATGCATTGGGACAGTCCCAGCACAAGATTAAGAACAAAACATTATAATTCCATGAAACCCTATTGCTGTGAAAAAACTACAGCAAGAAGTAATGATGCTTCAACCTGACCTTCCCAAAATGGTGTGCTAAATGTTACAAAACCCCAACACTCAAACTCCTGGCAGAATTTTTAAGTAAACCAGGTACATAGTAGTAGAGATTTTTAAAAGTAAATCAGATGTATGGTAGTATTTCAAAGGAAAACCATCAGACCTAAACTGAGTGGTTCCACACAGACACATCTCTGGTTTGGGGGGAGAGGAGAGGAGAGGAGAGGAGAGGAGAGGAGAGGAGAGGAGAGGAGAGGAGAGGAGAGGAGAGGAGAGGAGAGGAGAGGAGAGGAGAGGAGAGGAGAGGAGAGGAGAGGAGAGGAGAGGAGAGGAGAGGAGAGGAGAGGAGAGGAGAGGAGAGGAGAGGAGAGGAGAGGAGAGGAGAGGAGAGGAGAGGAGAGGAGAGGAGAGGAGAGGAGAGGAGAGGAGAGGAGAGGAGAGGAGAGGAGAGGAGAGGAGAGGAGAGGAGAGGAGAGGAGAGAAGAGAAGAGAAGAGAAGAGAAGAGAAGAGAAGAGAAGAGAAGAGAAGAGAAGAGAAGAGAAGAGAAGAGAAGAGAAGAGAAGAGAAGAGAAGAGAAGAGAAGAGAAGAGAAGAGAAGAGAAGAGAAGAGAAGAGAAGAGAAGAGAAGAGAAGAGAAGAGAAGAGAAGAGAAGAGAAGAGAAGAGAAGAGAAGAGAAGAGAAGAGAAGAGAAGAGAAGAGAAGAGAAGAGAAGAGAAAAGAGATGCTCTCCTCCCTTGCTTGGGAAAGGCAGGAGAAACTGCAGAGGCTTCAGCAGGTGGATCAAAGTTGGGAAAAGCTAAAATCCCTCTTTTGCAGTGCCTGCTCCTCTCAGTGCTCCAGCTTCTCCTGGTGCCCAGGAGCAAACACCCTGCTCCTCAGGACATCTGCTGAGCTGCCTCCTGCCTGCCTTTGCAAGCTATTCCACCTATCCTGCTACAGATAAATGCCCAGGGAAAGAGACAGCAACACAAAAAGATAAGAAAAATCACAAGCTTCTTTTAAATAGGAAAGGAGCATACTGAATCACACTGACATCCTTCATAAAAATACTGTTCTGGGCGAAATCCTCCGTTAAGAGGCTTCACCCAGGGAAACAAAATATTTCCAATAAGCTTAGAAGTGGTATTTGTTAATTCCAATCAGGTGGAAGCAGACAATCCATGGAACTGTCCCGTGCTAGGCTTTGGGGCTCTGAGGGATTCCTGAACACCACACATTGTCTGCAATGAAACTTAGAAAACCTCCTCAAAGCAGAAGCCAAAATTCTCAGAAAACAAGGAAAGCACCTCAAGAAGGTTATCTGGAATTAGGGGATTCCCTGTGCCAAATAGGAGACCTGTAAAGGACTGAAATTCAGAAACTAATAACTTTCAGTGCATTGGCTATTTTGAAAGATTCCATTTAATCAGGCAAAGCAACTCATCTGTGAGGAAAATCTTTGGATGAGTACAGGAGCTACTGAAGTCTGCTGATTTCATGTAAAGCAGAACACACCATACAGGTTTGCTTTTAGCATTTTTCAAGAGGAAAAGATTGTGCAGCAGAACCAGACAAATACGTGCAGCGCCTAAAAAATGAACACAGGTGAAAGTTCTGTTCTCATGAAATATTTAAAAATAGTAATTTCTACTAAATATACATTTCTAAAACATGGCCATATAGGAAGCACGCTTGAAAAAGTGGCAGACTAAAATGAGAAAGCCTCACTTTAACACACCTGAGTCAATCTAGGCAGCTGCAGGAAGAACAATAGGGAAGTGCTTTTTTTCTTTTTTTACACCAAGACACACAAAGTTTGAGCCTAGAAGTTTTCTGGTTTTTGATGGCAGGACAAAAATTGAGCTCAGTATTTGAGTAGCAGTGATGGCTCTGCCATTTGTACAAGGAGATAAAAAGTACTGTGTTGCTTTATAAAAGGCCAGTGCTACTGGAGCACAAATTGCCCTGAGAGCAGGAGTGGGTTTATACAGACATTGTTCTTTTGGTGAATATCCTTTATCTCCTCTCAGAGCCATGAAAAGAATTTTCATCTGGCAGGAGCTGCTTTTGAATAAAAAGGGCTTTCCTATATACTGAAATATAGGCCAACATAGTTAACATTTGAAATCTGGAAATGCTGGGCAAGACAAAGAAATAAAAAAGTATGCATAAACAACTTTGCCTGTCTGGTATTCCTCTCATTTCCACTGAATTAAACCAAATTCTGCCTAGTCCTTTCCCACCCCTGGGGAGACTCATTTCACCATCCCCTTGCAGAGCCTTAATTTGCTCCTGCAAATCATCTAAATCTCTCCCAGAAAGGTCTTTCCCTGACTGTGCTCAGTGGATTCCCAAGGAAAGAAAAAATACCCTCCACTGCTCCTCCCCGGGAGGTTTGTCTGCTGCAGCCATCCCTTAACAGAACTTAGGGTACAATAGCAACATGTGAGTAAAACTATCCTTCAGAGCTGGCATTAGCTGAAACTTAGATTTAAAAAATGACACAGAAACTCACTGGGTTTCTGATGGTAATAGAGGTGCAGACCTAAAATAGGCATAATTATAATTTTCTAGAGAAGGATGTGATTTGTAAACTGAATATATACCTGGGAGAGATTTGGAGCTGGCAGGCACACCCACTAGAGCATTACATTAAATAGATGAAATTATTCCAGAGCTGATTTAAAGACAACATAACTGCCCAGTCTCACATGAAATATAGATATATAGACTATGATTTCCAGGAATACTTCCAAGGAAATTAATTTTAGCTCTTAAACCAGAGCACCCAGGACAGCACATTTCCAGCCTGTTTAAACAATTTAAAGTGACTCAGGAAAGGAGAGGCTCATTGCATAAATAGAAAAATATACAAGTTAGGTGGGACTGCTGATGCTGGCACAAGAAAAATTAACCCCTTAAGAAGAGGAAGTAGAGATTTGTTTCTGCATATTTGGAACAAACAAACAAAGCCAGTTCTGCACATCTTAATTCTCAATCTCACTTTCCTGAGATTCTTTTCCAGGGGATACTTGATCAAGCATACAATTGTATAGATTTGTTTTCACTAGGCATATTGTATCTGGAATGAACATCTCTGGCAATGGACTAGAGTTTAATGGAAATGGATTTAAGGAATGTTTAATTTCATATGAGTACCATCACTGCAAGCTCTCATTCATCTAAGTTCCCAGATGACAGCCATACAAAAATTAAGATGGAACTTGAACTGCAGAATTAATTTGGGACAAGCTCACATTGTTTTCACCAGAAAACAAGAACTAAGAATACCTGGATTATAATGAACCGATGTCAGAGTTGCTGCTTACTTGCAGGTACATAAGGCAAAACTAACATAACCTTGCTTCTTAAAAGTGCTGCTGAGCACATCACAGAGGGGAAAGCACAGCTCTGGGGGGTTTGGGCCAGGCTGAGCCCTGCATGGCAGTGGGGGCTGGAGCCAGGACAAAGGCTGGGTTTCACAGAAATGTGATTTATCTGCTGGCCACCTGCAGATAAATGAATTCACGGGACGTAGAGGCAGGTGGGTTTATCTGAGAATGCAAAGCCTTCTGTTCTAGCCAGGGAGGACTAGGGAACACAGCACAAGATGTCTTCATGCACTCTTGTCCTTACGTGGGGCTGAAGATTTTCATTTACTGTGCGCACGCTCAAAATAACTTTGCTGAAAGTAAATCAAAATCAGGTTTTAAATAAATGAATGAGCAAGTCACTTATGGCCAAAGATGACTTTCTGTAGGTGGAAATTGAATAATTGTTGGCATTTTCTGTCAAAAACTTTAAAAAGTCTCATCAAAGAGATCACTTTGTTCTTGTGCTAAATAGAAGGATGAGAGAAGAAAGACTGGATTTCAGCATGTTGTGACAGAACTCAGCAGGAACCTCTACAGGAGGAGCTACAAAGCATATATCATTTGAGGCAGTGAACTTTAATAGGAATTTCATTTTACACATGAATGTACCCTGTGTGATAATCTCCAGTCTGTTTATTCATCAGCTGGAACTCTGGATGTGAATGTGAAGGTGACAGGAGCAGGGAGTTTTATGTTCCCAAATTTTTAGAAAAGGTATTAACCTTTTAATGGTTCTTCATTCAAACTCGAATTTCCCAGTGAAAAGTAAACCAATCTATTTTATTTTCCCTGTGATATTAAGCATGAAAGGAAACCCTAGTTCATAGCTGGAGAAATAGTGAATAGGAAAGACTTTATGGTATTTACATCAGTTCAGGAGTCATCTAAGTGACACACAAACAGCAGGATCATCAGTGTAGCAAAACAAACCCACATACAACGATTGAACATTTAGCCCAAAGGCCTTTTAATTGGTCCTGATCCAGAGAAGCATCTTCCAAAAGCATCCTTTTTCAAAGTATCTGGGATAGCCTAATTCCAGTCGTAAGTAAATGTACTGTGAATTTTTTTAATGTGATTTACTGGGGGGTTGGACAGGCTCAGATAACTGATAATGGATGTTATGGAGAAAAACTGAATTTCTTTTAAATGAAGGGCAAACCAAGGACTTGTCATTTTTTTTCTAATTTCAGTTTCCTGGGACATGAGCCACAGGTAGTTTAAAAACAGAAATTCGTTGTGCATAATCCTCATCAGATAACTTTTTCAGTACTTAATTTTAAACCAAAATCCTAAATAGAAAACAGGTAAATAACCCTTGAAAATCATTTCTAAGGGCTGCATAACATCCAGATGGAGTTTTCTACTACCCAGAGAAATATCCCAGCAGGCATAGCAAGACATTTTTTCCTGTGTTCCACAGGCATTTAGCAGGAATAATAAATTTCTTTCTGTGTGTTATTTATCCAGAGAAAGAATTAAATAGATTATCCATCCAGGGCTTTTCCTGTAGCTTTTATTTTCACTGGACTAGTAACATAAAAATTAAGACACATATCCTTGTATTGCTTGAACTCGATGATCCAAAGGATCTTTTCCAATCTGTGTGATCCTGTAATTCACTCCTTGGTGGTTAGGTCCCAGCTTTTGCTTCCAGACTGTGGATATTTAAAAATCTGTGCCTTGTTTGTGGCCATGCACTGACTGCACAGCAGGGCTGAGCCCAGAATTTACTGGGAGGCTGCAGCACTTCCCAGCCTTACAGGTGAGATTCTCACCTGACTTCAGTGCAGCCCAGATAAAATTTCAGCTGGTTTCAGGTCACAGGTTGTGCTCAGGGATGTCTGGACAGAATCCAAGCAGCCTTTCCACTTTTCCCTGTGTGATGGATGGAAATACATTATTTTTTCATCCAGCTCTAGCACAACACCCATAAAGGGAAATCGAATCACAACATGATTTCCCTGCAGTGCCCAAAGACCTTGTCTCCTTCACTCTCTTAGATATTAATTAACATTTCTTCTCTTTAAAAACTGCTCTTGTAGATCTTTGGGAGTAGCAGAGGATGTCACGTTATGTTATCAGTTGCTATGGGAACTAATCCTTTCTAAAAGGAAAAAACAGAACAAATTTGTAGGACTCCGTATCTTACCATGAACAGGGGTTGTCAATAAATAGTCTTTATTTATAAATAGTCTTTATTTTGCAACCCATTGCTTTCTTTTGTTTACTCTTGTTTATAAATTATCACAACTGACTTAGATTGAGACTGTGCATTCTTCTTCTTACAGTCTGAATATTCTGAGCTTTCAGTTTTCATGGAGCGGCAGAAAAAAGTTCATTTCAGATCTTCAATTGATTTTTTTTTAAATTATTTGTGTGATTGAGCAGCCTTTAAGAGACATATTTGGGTTGGAAATGGTTACATTTCCCATAAAAGTTAGGTGTAGTGAAGAACTTCAGGAAAATTTTAAGATATTTCTCTATTTCTGTTCCTCTGATCCAGAGAGGTTCAACAGGACTGGAAAAGTCCTTCATGCTTCAGTCACTCTGATCCCACTGTACACCTCCATCCTGCAGTGGGATGTCAATCTACTCCTTTCACAATTAATTTCTGAGATATCTTTTACAGGGGTCCCAGGATTTCTGAAATTCTTTCTTCAAAGAAAAGTAAAAGCACCAATTTCCTGGAAGGGACATTTCCTTCTACCTGACCTCCATCAGTCAGTAGCCTCCAGGACTTCTGCCCAGAGAGATGGTAGTAATAGTCTTTATAAAAATAAATTTAAAAATAAAATTTACAACTTTGTGGGCGTATCTTGACCCCAGTGTCAGACAAACAGATCAGTTTGGGAGAGCTGCTCTCGAGACCCTCTGGCAGCAGAGCTACTGCAAGGGGCATCCCCTGAGCCCAAAGATTGTACAAATATTCTAACACAGACAGGGCCATTCCCAAGGCTGAAATATGAGAAAATGTGATGCTGGGGGTAGGAATGAAGAGAATACCTTACTAAAGAAAATCTCCCCTAAATAATCTCAAAATATTTCTTATTTACTTTTCTTGGCCCTTTCTCTTTTCTCATCAGTGCTGGATGCCACAACAAGACAAGAATCATGAAGGAAACAACCTGATGCAAAGAGTTGTGTAACCAAAGTATGCTTCATGTTGTTCAGGCATACAGGTGAACAATCAAACAATGCAGAAATTTTATTAATTGGCTTTCTTATCAATGTACTGGCAAAGAAAGCTTGTGTATCTCCAGGCTTAAAACCAGAATAAAGTCGTTTCTGCACTCTGCAGACATTTAATAAGTGGCTCCAACTGGCATAGCTTTGAGCAATGGATTTATTTTATCAGATTTACCAAATTACTCATCTGCCTCCTGCAGTCACAGACAGGAGGGAAATGTAGCAATACTTTCTTTGAAATGATAGCAAGTCAGAATAAGTTCATTGCAAGGGACAGGAGATTCCTTAACCCTTCTAGCTGGTGACCCTGAGAACTGGAAACAACCACAGAAAAATGAGGACCTAAAGTATTCTGTGGACTGCATCATTAAATTTCTAGATTTAGAACAAATGATAGGACAACCATGTTTATTTCAGAAAACTGTTCTATGATCATGACTTCTTTCCCAATATTTATAGCAAGATGAAATAATTTATTCCCTAAGCTAAAATCCTCCATATCCCAAGAGATGCTGCAATGGAGACCAGATTTCTCTAGAGAAGCTCTAATTTTTCCTTATGGAAGAGAAAAAACTATCATAAGTAATATTTTTTTTTAAATGTTTGAAAGTTGCAGTGTCAGCAGAGCAGCTGCAAGGGGAAAAGAAAAGCAGGTATAAACTAGGCTTGAAGTGTGTTTGACAGGACATCACCTAAAAGCTGTAGATCACTGCAAAAGTGGCACAGAGAGACCTTCAGGGAAAGGGGAGGGCTGCAAAAACTTGTAGAAGTTTTGAGGGTTATTTGAGACCAGCTAATTACACAGCTGAAGGAGCTGAGCTCGGGCAAGGCAGGGGACAGGAACAGAGCAGCTTGATCTAGGTCACAGAGCTGCCACAGCTCAGGGTTTTCTGTCTGAGGAGCTTTTATAGCTCCCATCTGCATAGCATCTAAGAGCCTTACACTGCTTTAATGTGTTTATTCTCAAAATGAACCTGAGAGGTAGGAAAGAACTAATTTTGACATTCTGCTGATAGTACACTAAAACTGGAGACTGGAGGGAAAATCCTCAGCTGGCATAAATTTTCAAGGCTCTGTAAAAACCAAGAGTGTTCAGTGACTGCCCAGTGAGGGGAGTGGAACTTACATTATTTAAACCACCTGAGGTTTTTCCCCCCATATGATTTGTTCAAGATCACACAGGCTCATGACAGTATTAGAAAATGAAACCAGTGTTCTGAGGAGCACCAACAGCTGGCCCATCATTTTGTTTTTTGTGTCTATTTTTTCATGTTTTTCACGTCTCCATTTTTTTGTTTTTCATGATACAGGCAGATGTGACTGAAGGAGAAACCTGAGCCTCAGGACTGTAAAATGTATGAGGGAGCAGGTGCACAGATTTCTTTTACTTGGGCCATGGCACCTTTCACCTTTTCCTGGTCCTTTCTAATTTTTTAACAGTTGTTGTGTCCGTTGTTATTTATTTCTTTTTTATGTGAGTTTTTTGGGGGGAGCTTGACAGACTGTTATTCTACCAGCAGCAGAAAGTACCAGAACTCAATGGAGGGGATGCTTGTTTCTCATGGAGATGAAGTTGGCACATAAGTATACAGAATTGAAGCTTTTTTTCTCCCCCAAAATTATTAGCTCTTTCAAAAGTACTTTCACTGTCTTTACAGCAGTTTGAATTTCACAGTTGTTAAACATATTAAATATTTTGTACGTTTTTTTATACTTTAGCAGCAAGAGGATAAACTAAAAATTTCCCTTCCTGTGAGTTTCTGTGCACAGCAACTGCTATTCTATGTCCCCTCTTATCTGTTGATGGTGGCATCAACATCTGGCAGCCTTGAACAACATCTATTACATTTGAATTTTTCAGCTAGAAAACTTGAAACAATGAGCAGGGATGACAGATGTCAGTCACTGCCTCTGGCAGGTCAAATGCAAATTTCTGCTTGAATGGTTCAGCTTTTGCAGGACTTTAAAGCGAAACAAGAATTATAACTACAATATAAAATGAATTAAGGTGCACACACTAAATGCCAGAGACAGGGATATATATCCTGTCTTTTATATTATAACCCAATAATATAAAATTACTGCCAGTCAAATTGAGCACCAGCTAGGGGCAGCACAGGGAGTGTACAACTGTCTGTCAAGGCAGATTTGTGCTCTTCGTTGGAAATACTTTTACAGCAGTCAAAAGAGAAATCTTGAACTTGACAAAGCTCTGACTTTGATCCTATCAATCAAGAGTCCAGTAGGTCCCAACTCAAATAAGCTACTTCTTAGCTTTACCTTTGGACAAATATCAAGTCTTTTTCCCTCTACCATTCTGAAGAATGATTGATTTATGCCTTTTTTTTTAGGGCTGTAAGAAATGATATTTGGAAAGTAACTGATAGTTTCAGGGTTATTGACAATTACCTCCCCAAAAAAATATCAAGGTGACAAATGCATTTGAAAATGACTATTTTTAACGTTGGATGGTGTGGCAGAAAACTAATTAAAGATGTCATTTATGTTTTATTTGTGCTAGGAAGACACTGCCAGCACATCACGAATATACCAGAATGGGCCAGATAAATTCTGCTCTTGCACGGCACAGAACCACAGTGAGCTCACCTGAAATGAAAACTGCAGCAGGTAAAAGGAAAGCTGTCCAATCCATTGGTAAGCTGTCCTTTCTGGCAAACAGATTTGAGTCTAAATCTCCATCTCCTTTCATACTCCAGACAGGATTTAGAAAGCAGGAAACAGACACAGGATAAAAATACATCAGAAATGCACAAGGCCAGCTGGGATGAATGAAAGGTGGGGAAAATATAAGAAATTTTTCTACAACATTCATTCCAACTTCTCTGTCATCATCTTCATTTCAGTCCATCTTTACTCTTGTATCACACCTTAATTCTGTTGGTTAGCACATTTATCTGAACAAAATAATTTATAAAGTGTCAGACTCTACAACTCAGTTGTAAATCCAGGGAATGGAAAACCAGAGAAAAGTTTGGAGTGTATAATACATCTACATATAAAGTATACATGACATATCTCCTACTTCTTGATAAATAAACCCCAGAAAATCACTGCTCTGGAGTTCTTTTGCTTAAGCAATATTAAAGTCAGTATTATTTTAAGAAGAGAGAATAAAGAGAATGCACAAATCAATTTCTTAATAAAGCTTTAAATAAATAAATAAATAATTTCTAAATAAGTAATCAGGACAAAAGCAAGTAGGAATATTTTCTAAGGCCAGTTCAGAAGCCTCCTCCAGGACTTAAACAATCACATGGATTAATGGCAGTGTAAGGCTATTTTCCCCCTTTAATTTCTTAAAGAGTCTCATAACAAGGCAATTCCTTGTAACAGGAGCAACTGATAAAAACAGATAAACTTTCTGTCACAAACCTTTTTCATGTCTCTTCTGCTGCTTAAACCCACATAACTTCTCTTGTTCACACCTCTTAAGCGCATTTATTACATCCACTTTAGTACCACTTTTCCTACCCATTCCATCACAATCTCTACTCAACAACAGTATGGATCCTGAATCCTGCAAACAGCACAAATCCTATGGATCCTGAATCCTGCAAACAGCACAAATCCTATGGATCCTGAATCCTGCAAGCAGCACAAATCCTATGGATCCTGAATCCTGCAAGCAGCACAAATCCTATGGATCCTGATTGTGGCTCTCTAATGTGAAGTATCTCCTCTTCACCATCAGATAGATTTTTGCACACTATTTACCAGCAGCAGAAGAGGAGATGCTAATAAGTTACATGGTACCCTTGAGCTGAAACACAGCTAAGCCCATATGGTTTTGCTACCCCAGCCAGATTTCCAGGATTATTTTGATATGTATACTCTGGTCCTTGCGGCTGGACAAGCTGGGATTTCACTTTTTGGCTTTTTTTTTCCCCTTTTTCCTTTTTTTATGTCTCCACCATCTGTTTTATGAATCCTTGAACTATATAAAGGTCATTTTTTCAGCATACCGGGAATGGGATTTTGTTAGTAAGGCAGAAGTTGGCAAGAATTAAATGAATGTACATAATTTAATAAATGTATACATGTGTGCACTGCCATAAGTGCTTTGGACCACATGACTTGAAAGTATTTGACAAATGGCTGGGAGGGTTCTCAGAGGAAAGTTTTGAACAACTGGCCCTAAAGAAGAGCTTCTACTCAGATCTTGGGGTCCTGGTATGAATTCTTCCCATTTAAAACAGACACAATTAACCACATTCCTGATTTTTTTTTTTTTTTTTTTTTTTTTTTTTTTTTTTTTTTTTTTTTTTTTTTTTTTTTTTTTTTGTGTGTGTGTGTATCCTTCTTCTCCTCTGCGAGCCCGGGAAGAATCTCACAAAATATTACTTCTGGCACTATTAAACAGAGACTACCAACATCCAGTTTCTTTTTGGTTCATTCATTTTGAATTTCAGCAGCATCACTGTTCTTTCTGGAGGAGAGACAAGGGAATCAAGGCACTGACACTCCTGGGGGGGGACACAGCAGAGCAGGAAGCTCTGCTTGGGTGTCAGGACAGAAGACTCTGAACTGCTGGTGTTATTTAAACAATTCTAAGATCAGGCAAGAGGAATATGGACATTTGTGACTGTGATCCCATAGGAATGTGTACAGAATATACTTTACAAGGCTGTGGGTTCCCTGCTTGATGAGTCCTTTGGGTTTAGCTTGGCAAGGTGGGGCACGGGCATTTTTGATAATTCCCTTGAGTTCCATGTGCTAGGATAATATCTTCCTTCCTCCACTCAAAAAATAGTCTGAGAGCAAGTCAAACAAAAGGAAAGTTACATGGCATATTGCATTCAGTAATTGATTTTAACCACTGTTTTTGAAATGGGATTATTTTAGAACTGAAAAAGCAACCTTTTTCCTATTGTATTGTGGTCACTTCTTCTGGGCATAATTTATCATTGCCTTAAGTAAATAATTAAAAAGTTAACTTTTAAACAGTGTTTGTGATGTGAAAGTCAAAGCTCTAGATAGATATTTCAATAAGGACTGGTGTTTTTGGCTTTTTTTTTTTCCAGCTTTACAGAATAAGGTCACATTTTATGATCCCCCTACTCTGAAAACACTTAGGAATCACTCAGAAGCTCAAGTGTTTCCAGTCACTGGCTTTCCTACCACAGATAAAAGGCCAGGCTGGGTTTTAGAAAGACTTTCTTTCTATAATATATGGCATATTCCATCTAAATTAAGCATGGGACTTATAGGAGAAACATAAAGCAAAAAAAAAAAAATCCCAAAGATCTCAATTAATAACATAAAATCCTAGGCATGCTTGATGAATATTCAACCATTTCCTCTGCAGCACAGCAGACTCTGCCTTTTTGCAGGTCAGAGCAGTGGATGCAGCTCCTGCTGAGGGCACCCTGTCTGTCTGTCCGTCCGTCCGTCTGTCTGTCACACTGAAGGGATTAGACAAATCCTCTCTTCCCTGGCAGCGATGAGCTTCTGCCAGCCTGCTCCAGCTCCCCAGGGAGTGCTGCAGCCAAAGCTGGGCTCGCAGGGAGCTCTGTCATCCCTGGCAGCATCCGCCAGGAGCTGCCTGCCAGCTCCCAGCAGCTCTGACCCCAGCTCCGAGCCGGCCTCTCCAGCTTCCCCTGCCTTGGCTCATTGCATCTGGGGATAGCAGGAGGATCAAAGGATTGCCCTCTAAAAACTGGGATTTCTTTTTTTCCGCTCTGCCTCTGCTATTCAATATCCCTGAAATTTTCAAAAGCGCTAACGTCAATCTGTTCCAACACAACCAAGTGCTCCCAGTCCCAAACTGAGTTATGAAGACACGTAGCCATTAAAATAAAGTGCCCCAGACAGTAACCCCAGCTCCAGCTGGGGAGGTCTGAGGTTATGAATTCTGATCTCTCAGCGATAAACAGGCACTCGGATATTCACGCATGAGGACAATTCTCACTGCTATCAGTGTGAAGCATACTGTGGGCAAAGGGCAGCATTTAACGGGTTTTTTTGGGGGTAAGTTTTCACAGTCAGTATCATGCCTCTGAACTCTTGGACACGTCATCAAACAGAAACTTCAGCTTAAGCAGAGTCCTTAGGAGACACTGAAGTTTTAGAATGGGAAAGAGCGATGCAGTCTGATGTAATCTTTGAGATTCTTTGAAACTATAAGTCCCAAAAGAGTGCTTTTTTCTCCTTTTATCATTCCCCATCACAACTACTGCTGTTGCCATGAAAAAGCCTTTTTCTTTTTCTTTTTTTTTTTTTTCTTTTTTCTTTGGTAGCAGAACACTCTTTATGAGTCAGCACCAGTTTATTGCTTTTATGACTCAAGAATTTTTCAGACAGGCCCTTAAATTAGGTTGGGTCTTCACTCATGTCAGTCAGGGAGAATTCATTCATTTCACTGTCTGCAGGCTGCTGGAGAACAAGTCCTCATTCCCCACTATATTTTTCCCCATCCAAATTTTGGTGAAGCCCATTTGAAAAGTTTCACTTAACTTCCAAAGAAATGGCAGGCAGTCCCATTAACATCACTGATTTTATTTGCCCTTCTGCATATTTATCCATGTGTTTGAGAATTGACAGAGAACTTAATGCTGTAAAAAAAAGCTTGTTCTCCTATCACAAATGTGATAATGTCTCCTACCCAATAGGTAGAAATTTCAAGCTGAGATAAACAGACCTAACACCCCACAGGACACATGATCTTCAAGTACCTAGCAGTAACAAATCCCTATGAGGAGAGGAGAAACCACAAAGCTCCAGCAGAGGCATGTCCTGCTGTTGTCCACTACACCTGGAAGTGTGAGTTACAACTCAACAGACAGCAAAACAAATTTTCCCCACGAGGTTCAATGTACTAGTGAGGGAACACATGTGGGACCTCCAGAAATACATGCAATTTAAATTTAAATACACAGGGACAACACAAACCAACATAAGATCCTATTCATAGTCCAATGAAACCATCCAAAACAGACAATAGCACAAAGGCAGAGCAAAGAGGCACAGATGTACACAAGATGCTCTTTACTTTCCTAACATAATACAACAATAATGCTGAAATGCATATTAAAAAACAAACAAACAAACAAACAAAAAACCCACAGTGTGAGCTCTCTACATTCCTTCTAGTTAATTTGACATTAAAAAAACCCCTGTAAACAAAAAACATAGTTTGGGTTTGAGCAGTGCAAAAGGGAAGAGTGGGGAGAGCAAATAGATAAGGGACTTGCCCTGTGTCATTCAGGATGGTACAAACCTCTATAATAACCATGTACACTCATTTAAATTCTAAGCTGTAGAGTCTTCATTATTTCTCCTCCTGTGCATACAGAAGATATTCTGTACCACTCATTCTTATCCTCTGTGTTCTTCTAGGTTATTACATCCTTTTCTAGAGTGAGGTGAGCAGACTTGTAGGATAAATTGAAGTGTCAGATCCTCAAAACCATATGGAGCTGTATAGTGATGCTTCATCTCTTCTTTTTCAGTGTTTCCTAACACCTTCATTTTCCTGCCCACCAACTAAGACCAAGCTAACATTTACAGGAAACTGCAGATAAGCTTATAATTCTCTTTCAAAAATGGCATATTTAGAACTACCATGATATATACATATATATATATGAAGGTTTTTTGTTTGTTTTCTTTCCCCTGTGTGCATGGCTTTTTATTGATCAATACTGAATTTCATCTGCTCCTTGCTTGGCACTGGGAGATGGTGGAACAATGGTTTATGCCATCCTCAGTTTTGATACTTTCCATCATCAGAAAGCTTTCCATTAGTCTCTTTTCCATCAAGCAGAAATATGTTAAATAGCAATCATTCTAGCATCTAATTGCATTGTAAAAATAGATAATTTCTTCTGGCTGTTTTCTAACTTTAAAGTAGCTGTCAGTTTTGGAGAATGCAGCTTCTTTTGTCCTGTGACAGGTTAGTTTCTTCCACAACCATTGGCAAGATCCTTGTCACACCCTTCAGTGTGTTTGAGGGACAGAAAATGCAGCTGGTGCAGAGCAGAGCTGGGGAATTAATGGCAAAATATAAATGCTTTTAATGCTATAGTGGGGGTCAAAATACCCTAGGATCATGTTAAAAGATGAGATTATTAAAATTAAGTGTACCTTCTCATTGAAAAAATCTTGTAAAAGTGATTACTTAATCTGATAGAAGCTGTGCTGAAAATTGAAATATGATTTAGACTAGAAATAGAGTGCAATATTCTTAAATGTCGAAGGAAATCAATCATTCAAACAAATAACTAGCAGCAGTGGATTCTATAAAAGTATCTTTCCATTAAAATTATTTCTTGCAAGTTCTATGTTTTCTATTATGAAGAAAATTAGATTAGTCTGTTCTAATGGTCTTTTATGAGTTGAAGCTAGAGTCTACTTAATGATGTGCTGCTTTATTAATTCCCTTTTTGGTCCAGTTCCTGGGAAATGTACTAACAATCCACTTTGGTACCAGGGCAGCCTGGAAATCTTACATGGATTCTAGTTAATTCAAAATAGCAGTTCATAGTTTTCTCTGGCTAATCTCAGCTGAACAAATGTGCTCTATTAAAAAGCATTCTCACTGTGGTATTTACAAACACATCTTGTTACAGACTGTTCTTATATGAAGACTTGGGCTTAAAATATTTGTTACCAAATCTCCTCCTGCATCCTTTGTCCAGATAACCTGTACAGCTGACAGTAGCTGGCCACGTGCTGATTTCAATTTCAAGCTATAGTGCCACATCCATTCCATATCCACGCAGAGATCCTCTGATGGATATGGAATCCAACAGCTGCTTAAAGGAGCAAGAGATGTCTGCTCTCATCTCCTTGAGTGATGCTGACATAATGCCTTTATTCTCAGAGTGCTGTGAGGATCTCCCATGTGGCCAGCACAGGCAGTGAGAGGGTTTACTGCTTCCAGCCTCAGGATCACAGGATTCTCTCTGTCTGATATACTGTTACAGAGTCATCTCAACTGACAGCCAGAAGTCTGTTCAGTGCTCTAGAATTTCTGTAATATGTCTTCCTGTAATCAGATGGCCTATTTCTGATCCAGCCAACTTGGACTTAGACTGGGACCACTGGCTGCAGTTTTTCCACGGGAGATTGTCCTTTCTCTGAGCTCCACAAAAAAAAGAACAAATGTATTTATTTGAAGGCACTGGTTACATTTCCCCCCTGCATTCCTTAATCCCAAACCATGTCTGTAATCTGTAGTTTGCTGCCTACACTGCTGGCAGTTCAGAGATCACATAACAACGTGTGAGAGGTGCTGATCACTGCAGACCTGGGTATCTTACATTCCCAGAGATTTGCAGCAGACTCACAGGCATCCACAGCACTCACAGCCTGCTGCTCTGTGTCTTTGCTCTTCCACACTCTCAGGAGCTGTGTTCACATGAGAGCTCTCAGAGAAGTTTTTCCTATGAATGGTACAAATGGTACAAACCTGCCTGGCTCCTTTCCTGACTGTACAAAGTGCTCATTGGCAAGAGCTCTCTGCATAAATGGATGCCATTTCCCTCAAAACAAAACAAAACAAAAAAAAAAAAAAAAAAAGCAAAAAAAAAAAATTGTACATGGAAAAGAACACATACAGATCCCTCTCTCCACTTAGTTCACTTGGAGTTCAGCATGACCACTCCAAAAGAAGGAAATAAAATGCAGAGGGGCATTTCCAAGACATTTCCTAAGACACAAGTTTTTTTTCTCTTTTTCCCAAACAAGAAGAAAAAGTATTAATACCTAAATTTATAAAAAAAATAAATAAATAAATAAAGCAAGAAGCCCAAGACCTAGGGTAAACTCAGTTAAACAGAGAGACCAGAAAATTTGCTTCTAAATTGGGCAAACAATGAATGTGTACCTCTCATAACCTAGCTTTGAAAAACAGGTAAGTTACCTGCTGGCTGTTTGGGGAGCACAGTCTGGGACTTGCTTCTGCAGGCTGCAACTCAGGAAGAACAAAATGAGGAGTGGAAGGCTTTGCCAGGAATGCATGGGAGCAATAAAAATGGGACTACAAAGCAAATACTCATGCAAAAAGAGAAGAGGGTGGGTAAGTGTGATTTGCTTGACAAAGAGTTATGATACAAGGATTTAGCTTATTGTGTTTATGGAAAACGTTGTTCTCCATGAGGACTTTTGGTTAATGAAGTGTAGGCACAATGCTGAACTGAATTATGAACTGAAGAGACACCAGTAATTAGCCTAATTGAATGCAAGGAACAAGATCAGACAGACCATCCATGAGCACAGAATTAAAATTTCTCTGCTAAATTTCTTTTGACATCATATGTTCTGGTATTTCCCACTCTAATTCGCCATTCTTTAAATAGTTATTGATGAAAAACCCTGAAACACTGGTTTGCATAGAGACCATCCAGAAAAGTCCTTGTCCACACCTTTGAGAATGCTCATCCTGTGGGGCTGCATATCAGGGTACTACTAACCCAAGAACTCTGGAAAAACCCTGCATTTATGGTGAGAATGAAAAACCACAGGATGAGGAGTTTGTCAGCCACAATGCAGGACCTCCCTGAGAACGCAGCTCTGTTCCCAAACAACAGCACAGGGAGCAGCAGCATTGCTTCTAGGAAAACAGCTACCCCACATGGAACACTTGACCTGCTGTTAACTCTTCCACTCTCAACATCCTGATAAATTCTCAAGGAAAAGGCTTTCCATTATACCCAGTGCATTTGCATGCATCAGACATTGTGCCATTGTCTGATTTGCAGGAATTGGTCTCACTGTGCAAAGCCTCTGTTTCAAGAGAGAGAAGATGTAGGATGTGGTGGGATGATGAAACAGTTGAGAAGATGTAGGAATTTCACCGTGAAAACTATTATTGATCAAGTGACAGGGAGCCGTATCCAACCTGTTGGGTTTTTTTAAACAGCACCCATCTATTTTGCACACTTGATTATATATTTCTGTTAAAGAACAACAACAAAAAAAGGTATCTTCTATTTTAGAGATGGAAGAAAAGCAATTATTATCTTGCCTTACTAAATCTACCAGTGGACATATGAAAATATTTCAGCAGGTGACAGCTCATTTGTTAAATGTGGCACAGACAGGATGGTATTCGAAGGCAATCAATTATTTCTCTCTGATAATTTTTTTAATGTATTATTTTTAGGACATCTGTGCTCAGAAATCTTAATTAAAGTCAGAAGTCTGCCATTTCAGATACTGTAAAGTAGTACAAACCAAAAAAAAAAAAGAGCAGACAGAATTTTGGGATTCTTGTATGTTATGTAAGCCTCAGAATAAATGGACAGAACCGTTAGCTTTTATTCAAATTCAGGCAATGGATTATGTTTTTTGTTTCCCAATTCCTATCTGATTGTTTTTCTAAGACATTTTAATCTCTTTCTTTTACTTCTTAGTTTGAGTCATTGGCAGCTTTAGCATTCTGTGCCTGCTGATGTGATAAGAATTACCACTATCTTTGGATGCTGGATGTAAAATTAACAACATTTCCAGTGTACTCCTGCAGGAAACACCAACAAAGTATCACAATCTGATTACCCAGCTAATTGTTTCATTCTCATTTGTCCTTTTGATTAGTGACCAAAGCACTTTTTGGACCGTTTACCTTGTATTTCCTATAAATGAGTGAGTAGCCTCAGTATTTTCTTTCCTATTTGGCCAGTAACAACGAGACACACAAAGCCCACCAGATAATCCTGTGCATCCACAAAATCTGCTCCAAAAATCCTCAGAGCCATTTCCAAGCTTGTGCAATGCAACTCTGCTCTCCTTGCAGGAAAACTTCTCAGTTCTAAGTTCTTGTAATCTTTCCACAGTTCCATTTGGACACCCAGAACACACAAAAACCAGCATACGCTTTTTCTAAGACTGCATCTATAGCACCTCTGAGATTTTTAGTGATAACAAGATGCTCTTTCCAGTCTGAAGTCCAGCCACCACAAATCTCAGTTATAGGGGAAGCGAGGGAAGGAGTTTAAGCAGTTCCTCACACTGGTTATTATTATCTGCAGAGTGCAAATTCCAAGTGAAAAAAAGGAGCCACGAGGAAGGAATGAGTGGTGATGCAGCTGAAGGCAGGAGAAATTTCAGCTACTTCCCAGCTCTGGAGGAAATGTCACCTTTATCCTGCCCCATATGCTGTGCCAGATTAGCTAATTTAGTTTTCCACTGCCCTGATTTTGGGAGATGGAAGAGGCCACACAAATTCAATACGGGTTGTTGAAAAAGAACATTTCTTTTTTGACAAAAGATTGCCATTCCAAATGGAAACTTTAAAGAATTTAGTCTGTCCTGAATATTGCTGTCCAAAATGTGAACTAATGGCTATATTTGGAACACACCTCTACAAAAGGACATCAGTTTGGCACTGATGAAAGGGAAACAAGAGCCTGGATTTCCCTTGGTGGTGTCCCAAAGTGTGAATGTACTGCCAGTGAAAGTCCTGGGAGGTCCCTATCTCTGCAATCAAGCCCTGCAACACCTTTGAGGTGATTATCATTGGTAAATATTGGTCAGGTAATATCTGGCAAGGCAGTTGCCTGATTTTAACATGGTACACCCAACTCAGCATAGATATGCACCCACATATTTTCTCGAGACAGTGTTAAGCAAACAAACAAACAAAAAAAATACTAAATAGAAATATTTTTGTTTTGAAGAATTTAAACTCATTGTTGGGTAATGTTATGCAGTCATTTTGTGGCACATATATTTCAAACAAAAAACCTCAAATCCCTTAGAAAGGCAGAGGATTGCAGAGCATCCCAAATTATCATCCCATGACTCTTAGTGCAATGTGCTATAACAGAATGTGCAGTTTAGGCAGCAGAATGCTATTTTCAGCAGGCTTGATCAAAAGTCATGAAGCTTCATTTCAACACGAAACATCATCTGTCAGTTCAAGAAAGAGAATGAATGATAATCTTTGTTTAAAAACTGCCAAGGAATGATTCAACATTCATCAACTCCCTCCATTCTCATTAGCAAACTCTAAATAACCAATTTAGCAACCTTTCACTTTTCTTTTTTTAGATGATGGTGTGTTACCAAACTCATTTCATAGAGAACAATTGGTAATAATACTCCCCTTTTTTCTGTGAAATCCTGAGATGTTTCATGAAATAATTTCCATTTCACCTGGAACACTTTCCCTTCTGCAGTACCTGTGAATCAACCCAATTGTCTGTCTTTTTGAGAAATCATTACTCTCTAGTGCAAACCATCTCTTAGATGCTTTCATTACTTCTGAAAGCCTTACCTCCTGATGGATGGAGTGTAATTGAGCACAGATGCTATTTGCCATGAATAGGCAATCCAAACTTCCAAACAATTGCACACTGTTCAGAGTTCCTCCAAGTGCACAAATAAGTCTCTCATGTTTTTAATTTTTATCCACTGGACTTGAAAACCGCAGCTGATGCCTTAAGTTTTAGCTTTCATATTTTCCAGATTCTGTACTGCATTAGTATATAACTCTGAATTTCATGTGAAGTGTTAGCAAGTTCTCACAGTTTAGTCAGACAAAAGAATCCTTTTCCAGCCCAAGGACACCATTACAGCTTCAGGCCCAAAAAGTGCAAACAACAGTGAATTGAGGAGAGCAAACTGGGAGGATGGGACTTCATAACCTGGAGCTGTAACTGGACAATTAACCCCAGTATAGAAATGCACCAAGATTTATAAAAGTGTGAAAACTCTTGACCCACTGTCCATCTTGGGTGTAGCCTTGGCCAGGCTCTTGTACTGCCCAAGGGGCATCCTTTGAAAGCATTTTTAATAAATACCTACTTTATTCCTTTAACTCTGGCTTCTGCTCGAGGTAGTCTCTCAAGGCATCACAGCCACATGAAAACATTACCTGAATTAGAAAAGCAGAGAAAGCACTCAATGTCCTGGAACTGCAAAGACATGATGGTCTGGATCCTACCTGCTTTGAAAAGCCTCCTGCAGAATTCCTTGGGGTTTGGAATGGACCTTCTGTGAGGTACAGAAACAAGATCCAATTTGTGTGCACTTGGCATGAGTTGTCTAAACAGGAATTAATTAAAATGTTGACATTTTAGAGTAGTAGTTGGTATTTAAACAGAAATATTTCCAGAGATCATTGCACTTGATACTGAAGAATGCAATTACTGACATCAGAAATATGTCATTTCCATTGTGGGGATTAGTGTGCTCAGAGCCATGCACGAGGCGTATCAGCAGCACTAAAGAGCAAAGGAAAAAGTCACACCACATACAAAAATTCTGTAAATATCAAATACATTCTAAAGGTTTACCTTTTATGGACATCCAAAAAACTCAGACACTTATTCTAAGTTTATCTGAAACAAGAAATCAAATATGGAAGGAAGCAAGCCTGAGGGCAGGATTCTACTTGGCATTTCACATTTCAGTTTTTTCTTCTCCTAGAGAACAGACAGTGCTCTCTGATTAATTTGCACCCCACCAGAAATTTCCTGAATTTTTCATCTGAGGTAGGAGCCTCAAATAACTTGTTGTTTAGGTTTCCAACTCTGCTGTTCTGAGCATTCTTATGAGGAATTACTTGTGGAAAATACATCTTTCATTGAAGTCAATGGATTTGTGAAGATATTGTACAAGAGTTTCACAGGTGAAGCGTGCCTTGAGAGGCCATTGGTAGGATGCAGCTGTGATAATTAAAAAATTTCCTCAGAAATGTTCAGTTCCTGACGCCCACACATCTTGCCTTTTGCTAAAAATCTTCAAAATAAATAACGTTAAAGCACTTTAATTCATTAATTAATTCCTTTCTTCTAGGCACCGCAGTGCGAAATCAAACAGAAAACCAGGACCTGCTAATTGACTAATACTTGTTAAAATATTGTTGTTAATCTGCTGGGGTTTTCTTCCTTAACTGAGTGTGTCAGAAGAATTTCAGATGGACAAGGAATGCTCATCCTGGGGTTACAAATTTCATTGAACTGACCATTTGAATTTGCAATTAAAAAGCACAAACCCAAACGATATTCAGTGTTTCTTTCGAAATTCCAGATTTCCTCCTTTGTGAGGTGGAATGCAAGTCCCAACACTGAGCTGTCACTTGCCCACAAAATCACAGTCAAGCCACACTGGTACCTTGTATGTGCCTCTTCTAGGAAAAATCACACAGGAAAAAAAAAAGTAAAATTACATGGCACAAGTAAACAATGCCTATCTATTCAGAATAAGAGTTTTTAGATTTTTTTTTTTTTTGCCTTTGTTATTTCTCTTTTAAAAAGGGAAAGAAGAAAAAATGTAACTGGCAAGGCTGTCTATAAATCACTTTAAAGAAGTATGGCAATGTTTGGAATGCATATGCTTTTCAGTTTTAATGTATTCTGCATATTTTACATACAGGCAAATAACTTTTTAAAACATAATACTGGATGCCAAACTAGACTTCTATAAACTTCTGAAACTACATTTTTTATCACATTTTTCATCCTTTTTAAAGAAGCCACGTGATGAGTGAAAGAAAATTAATAAACAGTGAAACAATAGTCCTTGATCAGGTAAGAAATAGAACTGTGTCATTAACTCTGCTTCTGTCTCTCCACAAACTCGACACCAGCTCTTAGATTCTACTTTAGATCATTTTTGCAACCCTTCCCCTTATCCTTTTTCATGTGACAAACATTTGACAGCATGTGACTGTCCTCTAGCTATCAGCCAAAAGTCTTGTTCCTCAGGAGACTGACAGCACATCACATCACTGGAGAGCAATCTGTCTGGTCACTCCAGTGTTTCCTCAGGGATTTTTGCAGGAAATCCTATCGGAACCATGCATGCAGAACTGTTAATGTAGGCAGTTATTTGTGTTTGGAGGGGAAAAAAAAAGAACTACAAAACGTCAATTACTGAATGCTGCAGTATTGTGCAATAACTTTTCAACAAGGCACATTGATCTTCCAACAGTTTAATATTTAGATATGGTGGGGAGCACATTTCTGAATGGAGATTTATTTCATTCCAGGTTCATCTCCAAACACCATACTTGGATTTTCACACTTTGATAAATCTGTTAGGTCTGACTTTATCCCAGCTGAGTCTTGGGTTTCCATACTGTGATAAATCTGCGTGTTAGGTCTGACTTTATCCCAACTGAGTCTAAGCATGACTGATGTGTCACAGTTCAGGAACACTTGTTCCTCCCTAGTCAGAGTACCAAACGATGGGAAGAGATGCTTAGAGGGTTCAGTCATCTCTGGAAGTACCTATTGCTCTTTAAAACACCTCAAAATTAAGCAGAGTTAATTGTGACCAGTTGATCGTGGCCTCTCAGCAATCACGTTTCTCAACACCAGCATTAAAGGTCATTTCCAAATGTGAAGTGCCAATATTTTATTGCCACAAAATGTACTTCCTGCCCCATTTTTTTGGAAGCATAGGGATGCTGTTGGGTGGGCCACAAGCTCCTGGTGTCAGATTTTTAAAAGCTGAGATACATGTTTGAGTTTTAAGACTTCCTTATCTTCCTGTAACACTTTCTTTAGCAGCAGAAGGTAAGAGCTCAGGTACCTCTTTGCATCTGTAAACAGAATTAGAAGTGCTGCAGAGGCCTTAAAGCAGAATGATTAACAGCAACACTGTAAGCACTGAATGACTTAAGATTTGCACCCACATAGCAAGAACAGCTCAAAGGAATGAAAATGCAGAAGCATAATAGAACATGCCCTGGTTCCTAATGTGTGCTTCTGTCACAGGAGAGTTAACATCTAATCAGTTATTTAAATTAAAATGTCTCACCATCAAATATAACCAAATGCCTCAAGCAAGGGTATTTAGCCAGAAAATGCTAAAATACACATCAAAGAATATTTCAAGCTAAAGGGTATGAACTCAAAGCCCTAAAGGTGAAAAAAGCTCTGAGCATTTTAGGTTTCAGAGCTGAAACACACAGAGGAGTTGATGCATGCCATATGCTAAAGGGGTGTGAGGTTGGCTCTTGCCTGCAGCAGAGGGATGATGGATACAGGTACAGAAGCTTCAGCTGCTGTGTGATTAGGCTACACGTGGAAAGCAATAGGTGGATGAATTGAGAAGACTTTGTAAAATCACGAGTGATTAAGTCATGTGTTCCCTCTGGTAAACCCGACACCCCAAAAGCAAAAAAAAAAAAAAAACAAAAAAACAAAACAAAACAAAAAAAAATCTTGAGCAAAAATACAAAACCACTAGGAATTTTCGATCTCAGCTCCTTACAAAGCACGCATTCAAGAAGTCCTCTGTGTGTATTCAGCTCTTCTAAAGAAGGGCTGAGGGCATAACATGAATATCAGGAGTCATATGGAGACCGAGGTCTAGGTAAAACACCTGAAATCAGAATTGTTTACAACCTCAGAGGAAACTGATTGAGATAAGCAGTCCAAAAAAAACCCAACTTTGTTTTACCTGTGCGAATTTACTGCATAGCAGCAAGCTAGGTTAGAGAAGTGAAGGAAAGAGACTGAGTGCTGTAAAGAAAGGGCTGTATTATTACTAGACTGTCATTAACCTCTGGGATTTTTTACACAGCCATGAAAAACATTCCTATCCAGTGCAGTGAAGACTGACAGTGGTCTCAGCCAGAAGGGATGCTGAATATCTGCCATCATAAGAGGTGGTACTGGGAAAACCAAAGGCAGGTAGGACAGAAAACAGTGGGTGCTCCTTCAGGACTAAAGCACAGAGTTGGGCTGCAGGACCAAGGAAAAGATGAAACTTGTTTCCATAAAAGATAAGCTTATGGCATCTGAATGAATCTCAGTCACGAGGAACACAGTTTGGCATACATAAATCTGGGGAAAACATCAATCTTGTCTCGTTCATCCTGTGTAGCTGGGAGGGTTTTGTAGTACAATATGAAAAATAGCCCAAAAAAAGGGTATGTTTTCACCTCTCTACCTTCTTTTCTGTCTCAGAGGCAGCAGCATGTGCTGTGAGCTCCTGGGGCAAGGGCAGGAGCTCCAGAGCAGAGCTGTGTCACCACCAGGGGCTGTGGGGCACTGCAGTCATCTTTAACTCCAGACAAGATGAGTTATCTGCACTTCAGCCACATGGCTGTGTGTGTGTGAAAGCCACAGCTGTAAGTGCACAGAGCTGGAGAAAGCAGCGTGTCCAGTGCTAGACAGGGCAGTGTTTCATCCTGGTGACCCTTTGTTTTCAGGAATGCCTGAATTTTGCCACGAGATAGACTCTGCATGTCTGTATCAGTGGCAGCTGCAGTTCCAGGGGCTTAAAAGGACACAGAAAAGACTTGACAACCAAGCAATCTCCAGCAGAGAGCTCAGACAAATCTTTCTTAAATATGCTCTTCTGGAGGGTCAGCCATAGGTAATACCCAGACCCTAAAGCTGCCCTGAAATAATAATGGAGCAAAATATTATCAAACATCCCTGTTCCACCCTACACTTCTTAAGAGTGAGGTGAATAAATAGTTTAAAACAGTCTGGACAAGTCAATGCCTTTTTTAGACTATGTCTAACTCCACGAGCTCTGACGAGAGCAGACCTTCACCAGTTTTGAGTGGAGAGGATGACAAGATGGTGAAAGAATTGTAAAATAAGCTTTTCAAAATCAGTTGGTGTACATCATTCCAAAGAAAGAGTTGAGCCAAAAGAACCCGAGCTACATCAGCTGTTTCATGAGCTAGCTGCTCTCTCCAGCAGACCGTGCATCATTCTGGGGGAAACTGGATCCTAGTTATTCAAAGAGCATTACACTCATGTTTGAACTCCAAGGAAACATCAGGACAGAGTTTGCTTATGATGAGACACAGAGTTCAAGAGTCCCTTACTTTTACTCATGATGTTCTGAAGGAAGTCAGGAGGATTTCAGCCTTCTTGCAACACCAGACACTGGGAGAAGCTACAGAACTAAAAGACCCAGAGAGTAAAAGGTAATGTAAACGAAAGCAACTCTTGCCATCTGAAATAAAAAAAAAAAAAAAAAAAAAAAAAAACCAAACCCAAAACTTCATGAACATGTTTTTCTTCACAAACTAGGAATAAGGCAGGGGTCAATAGGGAGTCAGCCAGTTGCCCAAAGAGATAAGGGATAGATCTGCTTTCTTCCCTGTCTCTTGTTTCCTGTCTGTTCTGTGGAACTTTCCCTTCATCCTCTTTGTGTATGATTAATATAAAGCTGCATGTTTCCTGCAATAACTAAGTAGATTAGCTTCTTGAGAACAGAACAGCTGCTTTAAAAAGGCCCTGTATCACTCCTGAAAACAGGAGTTAGGCACCTATGTAACTTCCTAATCTCTGCTGAAAATTTCACCCTTAGCATCCCACACGCTTCTCTTCCCCATCTGCAGACTGCAGATAAGAGCTTTGGAAGGTGGCTGCTGCTGTCATCCTGGGAATGAGAGAGGTAAGGGGAAAAAACCACCCTCAGCAGCAGTGAGCACTCAGGCTGCTATAATGGCAGTGCTGCACTGATAGCATCCCCTTTGGAGCACTGTGGAGAAATGTTACTGCTCCTCTTATCAACTCAAGCACACTGATTCTCACCAATGCAGCCCGACCTCCTGAAGCTTGTCTGAACCTTATGAAAAACCTATATATCCAATCATATAAATTAACTGGAGCGCATTCCTGCCCCTGTCAGGCTTCCTGTACACCACTGAAAATGAGAATTTACTTAAATGGAAAAACAGGCAAGCCTGCATTCTACAGGATCCACTACAAGAAGTCTAAGAACGAGCTGAGGTCCAAATTCCATTCCCTGCTAAGCAGAGCTGATGTTGAGTGCTGTGCTTACCTTTCAAACTGTCTCTATCCATGCAAAGGAAAACTAAAGCAGCAGGCTAAAGTGTTATGCTGAACCTGAAATTAAGAGTTTCTTTCATGTGCTGAATGAAACACTGAGTCAGCTCTAATTTGGGATAAACTACTGTAAAGGTCTAATAACATTTAGAACTTATCAGCATTTTCTGATTAGTTGTGGTTATTTCAAACTATGCTGAAAGATTTATTTTATAGTCTGCTACTAGTGAAAACTGAACCTCAGAGGTTTGGAGGTCTCAATACCTGAATTGCAAGGTGAGCCTTGTGGTCTTGTGTTGATGCACAAGTAAAATATTTCATTGTGAAACCTGAAAATATTTGGCTTTATGAATTTCAAATTGCATTCCTTAATCCTTTATTGTTAAAACTAAAATAATTTTAAGTGCCATTTTCTTTTAAATTAAATTTTTAATGGGCTTTGTACAGCAAGAAAAAGAAGAGTTTCATGAGTTTCATGTCTAGCACTGGAGTTACTGGATGAGAACTCCAACTTATTCCTTGCTCTCAATTTCACAGCACCTTGGCTAAAAGCTGTGACTCTAAGTCCCTAAGTCCTCCTCTAAGTCCCTAAGTCTGTAAAACAGACTTTCTACAGCTGTGCTGTGCCAACGAGGAAACCCCTGTTTATGAGGGAAAGCAGATTTTTTGGATATTTATCTGAAATATAAGCAACCAGCAGATGGATGACTCCATCATCCATGGCATCCCCTCATTTCCCTTTCATCCTGCTTTGCAGAAGACAACTCCGTTGCCTGCACAGCACTTTCCTTTATGAGTTTCTACAAGTCCCATCAGGGCACCACTTGCAGCAAGCATCGAGCTGCTGGCACTTCTGGAACTGTCTGCACTGCTGGTCAGCCACACCACTGGTGACAACACCACGTGTTGTGATGACTACAGGAAACTCAAGCCCTGCAGGCAAGCGGCGCTGCCCCATCCTCATCCACGAAATCCAGAGGCAGCGAGGCTCTCAGCAGCTGAAGGGCAGCACCACTCCAGCCTGAGAGACAAAGGGACAGTGCTGGGCTGATGGGCACTTCTTAAGGAGCAGAGCAAGCAGAGATGCAGGGAGCCACTCAACCCGGAGCTGCAGGAGCAGAGCAGCAGTGGCACTAATGGGAGTTTGTTCCTTCACCGTTTCTAAACAAGGAAACAGAGACAGGAGTTTAGATCTGATCTTTCAAGCTCAAACTTCCATGCTGAGCAAACAAGTATCAAGAGTCAGACTTGAGGAGTTCTGGGATTTTAGAACTCACGTGTTGAACACCAGTGATGCACATCACATGTGAATGGCTCATCTGGGTGAGCATACACTTGCTACCTACATTTCCCTGCAGCTTAACATTTGCACTCCCTGAAATTAAGTGAGGAATCTGAATTTATGCCCCAGTGCCACTCCCTGGAGACAATCAGCCCAAGTCCACACGTGCTGGGTATGGCTGAGAAAAAGTTCATTTTGTTCACAGCAGACAGTATGGCTCTGTACTTGGCTTTGTACTGGAAATGTACTTTGTACTGGAAATGTACTTTGTACTGGAAATGATGAACAAAACCAAGCCTATCCCAGCCCAAAGCAGCCCACTGTAGATTAGTTAAATGACATAAATAGGGATACAGGAATGAGATTTGGAAGCACCACTGTTCAGACAGGGTATTCCCATCTTTTACTGCAGGAGAACACAAATGGTCATTTAATCAGTGAAACCTCCCTGCATCCTTGTGGCAGTGAAGTTTGCACAGCTGGCATTTTTTTTTTTTTTAAGCCATTACAAGAGGCATTTTGAAAGTTTGGAAAACTCAGAACAGTATTAAAGACTAAATACTAATTATAACAAGTATCATTCAAACAACTTATAAGGCTCTGAGGTACTAATGACTTCTGTTAAGAGCAAGAATCAGGTTACAAATTAAATTACTGGATTATATATTAGGCAAGCTTGAGTTTGTTGCAGCTTTCTGTATAATGAGGTTATTTTTGCCTCTTGATAAAATAAATCTAATTTTACATGTTTATTGTGACATCTTATTAAACTATTTTATAGGAAGAACATTAGAGACACATTTTAGAAGTCCTCAATGTCCAAGCTAATTTTAAAAAGAACATCAAGTGCTCCTTTATAACATTATTATTTTTAAACAGTTTTTTTTAGCAAAAACTGCATTTAAAAAGTTAAAAGAACAATAAAAGAGAAGTGGTAGTTTATGCTTCATCTACAGTAAATTTATACATATTCAGATTAATTTTAAGCCTTGAAGCCTGAATTCTTTATTTTTTATGTATATATTCTAAAGTGCTTAAGTCTTTAATATTGACAAGTCACAAAAAATCACAGATTTTTTTTGTGTCTGGCAGTGGTACCCAGAGGGGCTGTTAAACTATTTTGGGACACTTTGATTTTAACTGAAATGAAAACTGTAAGTGAAAATAAGGACTGTGAACAGTGGGATGAGATGGTTTAGAAGAAGGAAGGAGAAAGGAAAAGAAACTTTCTATGTAAACACCAGGTAGGGACAACCCATGTGCTGCTGTTGAACAAAACAAATGAAGACTGAAAAGCATAAAGATTTAGAGTTTTGAAGCTAGTAGCAAACACACAGAATGTGACATGTTAAACTTGCATTACTTGAAGCAAAAACAAAGCAAAAATGAAAAAAAAACTAAAAAACCCCACCCCCCCAAAAAATCCCCAAACACTTCCTCCCCACCAAAAAAAAAAAACCCCAAGGTCTGTCCTCCAATTAAAAAATTGTAAAAACCTAATCTCAGTGTACAATCAACACTGAAATAATGTTCCATTCTCAACATGGTTTTCTCTATTTCCATTGATAGATTTAGTGTCCAGGTACCATATGGAAGATAATAATTTCTTTTCTGACTCTAAGATATAATAACTCTATTTTCCACGTATCAAATAACTAACAGAAATTTTGCCCTCACTATCCACTTATGATTCTTCATGATTTGTGGCACAGATGGTATAAACCTCTATATCTGCAAGAGGAGCTATAAAAAGTTCCTTGTTAATTAAACAATATGAAAGGGTCAATCTGTTTGACTAACTCAGAATAAGTGACTTGCTTTTGCATTGTAGGCATTGATTAGTCACTTGAAGTGTTAGGAGTTTTTTCAGTGTTCATCCCTGAGGGGAAAAAAAAAAAAATAGTGCTCCATTTTCAATTTCCCAATTTTCCATAAAGAATCTTGCTTAATAAAGCAAGTTTCCAGCAATTGTCATGTCTGGAGCACCAACTTTCCATTTTTTACCTTTCATTAACTGAAGCTTAATAGAAAGTAATGCACTATGTTTGTTTTCAGATTAAAATTTATGGATATAAAATTCTGGGTTTACTGCTCAGAAAATGAACACATTAAAATACAGACAGTGGCATGTGCATAAAACCACACAAATCTGCACAAGCCCTGATATTCTTTTGTCAAATGAGCTTCAGAGCTTACCTAAAAGCAAAAAGACTAAATGAAATATGACCAAAAGGTTAAGTTGTGAAAAATGATATGTGTTCTAGTATAAATACAACTGTACATGCAACTTTAATTATTTGAGCATCCAAAGAGAAAAAAGCCCTGGATATGTTTTCTAGTGGCAGAACATATGTATTGACATGCAGAACTCAAGCCTTGCGTTGATTTTCTTTGTTCCCACTGCCTGTAACTGCAGGCAATTTTTCTTGTAGCCCCCATAGAATGTCACCTGATGCATAAAATCAAATGCTACTCAAAGTTTTCAGTGGCAAGACTTAATACTAAAGCATTAATGATAACTGTAGCCATGCAAGTACCAAAAGGTTAGGCGCAGTTTTCTATTACTCATTTTTACACGTAATTATGAAATATATTGAAACAACCGTTAAGCCATCTCAGAAAAATCTGCCTGTGGATCAAAGGGCTCCCCCAGCTGCTGCTGCAGCCAGGGAGCTGTGGAGCAGCCAGGCACAGCAGCCAGGGCTCCCTTCCTTGGAGGAGAGGCAGCTCCGTGCTCAGAGGTGTGGGGAGCACGGCCAAACCTGCCACCTTCAGAGCTGGAATGCATCGAGGTGTGCTTGGAGCTCATTCTTCCACAGCTCTGGGTCATTTCCTTCCCATTTCCATCCTACCCCACCTCCCTCAAAATGCAGTTGAGCAGCTCTGCTGCACACCATGGCCATGTGGAAGCATCGCTCTACCCCTCACTTTTCCCAGCCATGCTTGACATTTGTGCTTCAGCTCAGGCTCATTAAAACAGAGAGAGTGATTGTAGACAGCTGCTGGAAACAAAGGTTGATCTTTCATCACTGACATTTGTCCTGGCAAACTCTCTGCACCAAAGATAAACCACAGATCAATGCCCTTTAATTCCTCTCCCTCTTCCAGGGGAGGAGTCACCCAGCACTCACAGACTTCACAAGGTGGATTCTTTATCCTGGGAGTCTATTATGAGTTTGTTTTTTGTTTTGTTTCTTTCTTCTTCTTCCCAGTTAGAAAGCATTTTGCAAGATGCAAAACTATCACCCATAAATTAGGTGAAGCCTCAGGAAAGCCAACCTCCATAATTTCTCTTCCACGTGAACTTTGGACATTTGTGAGCATCTCCTCTCAGAATCCCTAAGCTGCCCTGGCAATACAATGGCAAGAGGACATTTACCCTGAAACATTCTCCTAAGGAGCAGAGAAAAAAAAACCAAAAAAGTGCTCCAAGTGACAATCAACAGAGCTGCAGAGCTCCCTGCTCCTTGTCATTTCTACAGTCAGATCCTTGAGGGGTTTTTTTTCCATACAATTTGATTTATTCATTCTATTTCTGTGTGACATGTCTCTACAAGCCTCATTACACAGCTATGGAGAAAATGCTGCAGATGAATTTTTGTTATCTGAAAAATGAGAATGCTTCCCGTGCTAAATGGTTCAAGGTTTGTTAGGTAGGGAAGTCATTATGTAAAAAGAACTCTCTTGCAAGAAACTCCAGCTTTTTGACACGAGGCTCCTGAACTTCTACAGCTAATGAAGGATTCTACATAATGATATCAAGTCTGCACATTCTTTTGGTAAAATATAAATAAGCAAGAAAAGGACATGTAAGGAAATTTTCCATGAAATAGAAATACATAAAAGTAATTGAATTATTTGACCTTTGAGTTTCTTATATTTTTTTTTTTCCTTCCTCAAAGGATTGCCTCAAAATTAAATCTTGAGTGCTGACTGAAGTAAGGATGATTACAGTTTTATAATCCAGAGTGCTCCCGTAGATGTGTTCTGAAGTGCTCCACACCCAAGGTGAAGTTCACACTGTAGGACTTAGATGTCCACATGTTTTATTTCACAGGCACCTTCTCAGATCACTGCAGCCAGGCTTTGTGTCTGAGGAAATGAATACAATTAATTTCTGCTTTTGACTAATTCTGAATGGCAAGCTGAGCATACAAAGCACCACACCAATCCATTTGCACTCACACAGGCCCAGAGATCTGCTGCTATCCCTGCTATGCACATATGTGTACATATGTACACACACACGAACACCTGCCTCAAGCCTAGTAACTACTGGCCATTTTCACCCAGTTCCTGCTTTGGCTCTATATCTAACATTTTCTTTCCTGGAGCAAAACTAGAAAAACCTCTCAAACTTACAAATGTGCCTCCCTGCTGACCCTTGAGCTGGAATCATCAGTACCAAGGGGGAAGGAGGACTGAGTTCTGCTCCTGCTTTTTTCTTCCATGTTACACCTGCTGGTATTTGGAGAAGTCCTGGATATTTTGGGGTCTATTCAGCTTTATTGTATTGCTTCCTGTATTAACAGAGACAAGTGTTTTAGTTAAATAAATGTGCACATGGAAGAAGTTTATCTGACGACTCCACACGTTATTCTGTTACATATGCACATACCAGTTTCATTACAACTTACATTCATACTGCAACGAGTTATTGCTGGTTTTATTCTGCCTTTGCTTGGTGAGTAGATGATCTATTAAAATGTCCTTTTTTCACATTCTGCAGATATGACCTCGGTTGTGATTAATGATTGAGATCTTGCAGGTTAAGAAAAGCCTTTCATTTCAAAACACCATGTGAAACCTCCTTACCTACAAGGAGAAAATGCTCTACGTTCCTGTATGATAAAAATAACTTCACATCTGTGCTTTGTGAAGCATTAACAGAGCTGAAGTATTCAGTGTTCCCCTTAGCCTTTCTGAATCAGAGAGAATGAAAGAGAGAGATACCCAGAAAGCCAAACCAGCACATCAGAAATCTGTGCTAGAAATCTGTCACCAGGACTGCAGGCTTTGCTGCAAACAGCACAGCAGTCAGCAGCGTGGGCAGCCAAAAGAGCAAGCAAGGTCACTCAAAAAGCTGCCACCACAGACCAAAAAAAAACAGCTAGAAAAAGACAGGACTTGTAGCAAGCACATTTAAATAACACAGAGATCATGGTGCACGCTGCTGCAAAGCACCAGGACTGCCACTCCATCAGGGCTTAGTTTACTCACCACCTAGGGAGTTCAAGGGATGGGTGCATTTGCTTCTTTGCTCCTTCATCTGAATGTTAAAGAGTTGAGTTTTATTTCACACTGCTACATGTGGCCAGCAGGCCATGATCTTAGCCCCCCACAGTAAAAAAAAAAAAACCAAAACAGCTGTCTCTCATGTCATCTTTATCTTGTTCTTAAAAGCAGTGCCTCCTTTGGGAATCACTTGGATTTGGACTTTGGAGGAAATGAGCAAATGGATGTCCCCCAGAGCATTAGCAGCACGTGAGATGTGCTGACAAAGTTCTTCGTTTTCAGTCCTGTTCATGTTCCTCAGACAAGAGCAAAGGCCGTGTGTATGAGGAGTTTTCCTTCTGTGGCACAGATCCAGCAGAACCAGGAGAACTGGGAACTCTCCCAGTCACAAGAGATGAGTGTCAGCAATTCAGCAGACGTGCTTCCCAGAGAACTGTGCATTTCCTTGTTTTGCTTAGGGAGTTCTATTTAAAAGTCTCATGGAACTCCACCAGCAAAGAGCTGCTCCTTACTGATGCTGTACAGAGAACATCAGTCCATCAGTGGCTCACCCACCTCAGATGCCTCACTTATTAAATGTTTGAGGCTGCAGCCGTAATTAACTTGTTTAAAATGTGAGTTTATTGGATAAAAGAGATGATTTGAAAGCTCTGTGTGATTAATTCTACCGAGGCAGTAATTGTGTTCATTACTCCCTTTTTATGTAGAATCTTAAATTCTCTTTCTTACTTGAAAACTACTTTTCCTGGAATTCATTCAGACAGCAGGTCCTCACCTTCCTATGAGGACAGACTAACTGAACAGGGCAGTGGTTGTGAGACCACATTAACTGAAGAAGAAGATACTTCTAAGCTCTAAGTTGGTAAATGAGAGCTGTCTGATTTGAGATTAGTCCTTTTTTTTTTTTCCTGAACAGATGGTAATGCCAAAAATCTTTTATAATTTTATTTCTTCTTTAATGTTCAAATAACTTTGGAGTCATCACTGGAGAGAGAAGATCAGAAAAATGGACAAAAGCTGCAACAAAAACTGATTTTAATACTGAAGCTCATGACCATCACACTTTCAATCAGTCTTTTCATGATCACTAATAATCAAGTACTAATTGTCTAGATTTTTGTTAATGGAACAGGTGTGCAGTGGTATAATCATTACCTGAAGTATTTGCTTGCTTTTCTTTCTCAATCATTGACAGACACACTGAGCTGACAGCTGCTGATAAACCTGTCTGTCAATTTGAATTAATCAAATTTTCACACAGATAACTGAAGGCTTCCATACCACATGGCTAATCAAAAGCATTTTCAAAGTAGAAAACTAGATTATTTTAATTTCTGGAATTCCGGTGAATAATTGCAATCATGCAATTTAAAATTTTGATATTGTATTCTGAAAATAATGTCATATCTCCTCTATTGACCAAACATGCATATTTCCTTCAATTAATCTATCCAGTTTAATATACTGATACTATATTACCCATGTATACTTCAATTAATGCACAGTTTTACTTAGCTGTGTACTGACATCAGTTCAGTGTAAGAGGTACATTTCACAAAGACTTGGTTGAAAATGTAACATCATGGTTTTAGTTTAGTGACACCAAAAAAAAAACAAAAAACAAAAAACAGAGAGAGCCAGGAAGAAATTAGGGTTTTTTCTCCAATTCTTTGCATTTTTTCCTTTAAACTCAGAACCTGAAAAAAAAATATTTCACTCATAGCATTATAAAAAAAAAAAATCTTATATTTCTCATATCACCCAAAATACATAATTTTTACTTTGCACTTTGTATCTACTTCAAAGTACTTTCTATCTGACAAGTGTTTTGGACAAGTCTAGCTTCTGATTTCTGATCTTGCAATTTGAAGCACTTAATTCAAATACTCACAAAACTCTGCAAAGAAAGAGTCTCTGGAACTGCGAGAGAAGAGATTAAAATTTTACACAGCTTAGATACATGTTCAGATACTGGCCTACCAAGTGGTATTCACATAACAAAAGTTCTACCAGTTCTGAGATGCAATTTCTTGGCAACAGACCTAGAAGGTGAAGCTATTTTTATCAGCTGCAGCAGTTGAGCTGATATGGGGGATCCTTCTTGAGTGGCACTATTAAATCAGGACACAACTGGAAGACTACCGTGTCTTATTTTTTATCCCAAAATATCTCACTGCATAGCTCACTATTTGAGAAGTAGCTCAGAAACTTTTTCTGCCTCTGAAAAGGTGATCTTCCTTACCACTTCCTTACTATTTACTATTCATTTAAGCTAGTGACTGAAAAGCCAAATAATCTACTAAAGGCAAGTAATTTGGGCCTTTAGCTTTTAGGGCTATTTTTTTCTTGAGATGCATTGTAAAGTGCTACAAGGGATTTTACTGCACCCATTCCATTACAATCTGGATGAATTTTGAAGCCTAATTTTGACACTAAACCAGAACAGAATGCATGCCAACTGGCAGAAATAACACATTTAGTTTCATGTAAAAGCTTTGTTCATATACTACTTTTCTGTATGAGCAGATGTGTTGTATCTGTGGTTGTAAATCTACACAAAATCAAGGTCTGCTGCTTCAAGAAGTCCAAAAATACAATCCAAAAGAAATACCAAGAAAAGTGCTCCATAAAACAATCCTAAAGTTTTGCCATTCATTTGGTGTGCACAAAGTGCCAGATGCCCATTTAAGGTTGATTGACATCACCTGTCTTTATGTTAATTTTATAATAATGATTTGAGCACAATGACTGCTGCCCTCAGGAGAAAGGAGGATCAGGAACACAGGAAAGTCAAGAGCAGTGATAAAAATTAAAAAAAAAGAATTGCTGTGTGCTATGACAAGGCTGCCCGAGTGTCTCTGGTCTCAGATTAAAGTGATGTTAACTCCAGAGCATGTCAGAAAATTAGCAAGGGATATAAAAACAACATTCTGGTATTAACTGGTGCTAAATCCAGGGAAACTCGTGGCGGAGAGCTGAGCTCTTCTGTTGACAAAAGCTCTTGCACAGGTTTTGCTCCACACTATAAGAAAAGGCAAAGATATCAGTAATTTCCTTGATTCAGCACAGTAACTTTCCCATTTCCTCACTTCATTTCAGCAACAGATTCTCTTTTTTTCCTACCAGAGCCAGTATCTCCCTCCAGCAGAGATAAAAACACGTGGCAAGCAAGTGTACACAAAGTGTACACCAGTCAGGGGCTGAAGTGGAAGGAATAAAAAAGATGCTTTCAGAACTCAGCTGATTTAAGAGACACACACTACGAAGAAGAGGCTTCAAAAGACAGGGGTTTGCTTTAGGAAAAAATCTCACATCTCTGTGGCAGAGAACCAGGTCTGGAGAACTGCAATCTCTTCGAGATCCAAGCACCACAACTCATCACAAGAAAGTTGGGCTGCTTTGTTTGTCTTTTTTTTTCCTTCTTAACACAGCATCAATTCAATTTTTTTCCATCGTCAGCTTTCCGGGTTGGCTTAAAGATTTAGCTTAGTTTTCAAATTAACTGTTTCTGTAGCAGAGGTGAATGAATGAATGAGAAGGCAAGAATATCTTTATGTAGCTTATAAATTGGAAAAAAAAAAATGCATCTTAGCATATGTACACATGTTGTCAGACTACTTCATTCTGTATTCTATTCCTTCTAGGCCACACTCAGAAAAAAGAATTTTCCTTCAAACGAATGGCAGAATCTGTACTGGGCACAGGTAAGATGATCTGGGGACCTGCATCTGTGGACATTTTTCAATATTTTGAAGTTGGAAATGTCCTGTAACTACTATATATTTTCTTTTCAGGCTGTACATGCTTTAAAAGTCCTGTAGAAAATTACACAAAATGAAATGAACTTTTCAGAAGAAGTTAACAATAAACTGTCCTCAGATTTATTTATTTTTTTGATGAGTTTAACCACCTTCTTCAGTAAAATATACCACAAATAACCCAATAACATAAATTAGCCATCTAAGTCATGCAATTTAGCCCCTAAGGCTCAGTATCATTTCTGCAACTTTAGAAAGCTGAGCAACTAAGACATTAAGGCCAAAATGAAACACAAATAATGAAGTATAACCTGTATTAACAAAAATAGTTGTTTCAAAACTCTTTTTAGCAGTTGAAGGGAAACTAAGCTACAGATTCTTGCCTGCATGCTTCTGTCACTCCTTGAGAACAATTCTGGAATTCCTTTCAGCCATTTCTGCAGTATTATCAAAAACATCTGGGCCAGCTAAAGGACATTGCACGTGCCTGCATCCAGCTGCAACAGCAGAACAACTGCAGGGAGGTGCAGAGACCAAACTCTGCCCCAGGATTTGAAGACAAGAACACGGTGCAATTTTTATTGCACCAACACTTCATCCATCCTGTATGGAAAAGATGTCAAACTGGACCCTGAGGGGTCAAAAAGTTTAGCCCCAGTTCCCAAAGCAATCTGAATATGTGAATGACTTCCTCACAGTTTTGTGTTTGCCTTTAGAGGATGCTTCACCACACACGTGTTTGTAGTTCCCTAGTTTTACAAACTTGCTTATTCCAGTGGAACATCAGGAAAAACAGCAGTTTAATTTAACATCTCTGTTTATCACAGACTTAGCTGCGTTACAAGACCTTTCCAATTTCAAACTGAGTGAAACAAATAAAACATAGGTGCCAGGTTCATTAGCATTTAATGAATAACAAATTAACTTGCCTCTGCTAGTAATCTGAACTTGTCTTACTCCTGAGTTTTTCAATTATGTTATCTTCTTTCATGCAAATTAAAGGACTACAGAAGCACAATTAGATGTGGCAGCTACAAACAACTGGAAAAGAGCTCAACAAAATAAATTACAAAACTCTTCTTTATTCCAGCCGAGCGTGTATCAATTCAGATAACTGGCAGCTCTCCTCAGCTTTTATCTATTGCAGCCCAGACAGGAAATAGGAGTTCAGTTTGTCTTTCTGTGTGAAAATAAGCTAGGACTTGTTCCTCCCCTCCTGCACTCCCTCTCCTCTCCCACTGCTGATGAATTCAGTTTCTTGCTGTTAAACTGAAGCATAGCCTAGCTCCTGTTTGACCCAGATCTGCTCACTGGCATCCATAAATATGCATCCCTTTGCTGATCTTAATGAATTCTCTTTTTATGCATTATTTGTCTAAAGATATTCAACATTTTTCCTGTATTTCAATTATGTTTGCCTGTAGCATCTCAAGCTGCTGCTCTTTTCCCTCAGAAGCCAGCTACAGGGCAGCAGAAAACTACACTATAGGGAAGCTTTGAACTTCGATTTTTTTTCCATCCCCCAAAAAATTTAAATCCATTTTTCTCTAAAACCTCGTCCTATCTGTTCAGAGGCGTAGTGTTGTATAATTTTGGCTGTCATTTTTGAATGATGTTTTAATTACAAATGTCATGTCCAAAAATGTTGCCTTGTTCTTAAGAAGCCAGTGAGTATTCTTTGCATTTAACTCCCTCTGATACAAGGAGAAAACAAAATGTCTCGAATTAACAGTACGAATTGCTTCAAAATGACAGTTTTAAAACATTTTAATAATAAAATGTTCATTTAGATTTAATAGCAAACCTTTCATAAAAATTGAAGCAATTTGTCAAAAATCACTGCTGATTTCCCTTTGCAGGGTAGGCAAAGCATTTGAACCTCCTTTGTTAAATGATGCTGCTCATGGATTAAGTTGCTTGGCACCTCTGAAAAGCAGAGTATCCAATAAGCTGAACCATTAAACACACTGAGGAGCCACATAATGAACTGATGCTTCTTTTGGTCTTTATATTTGTTTCTTAGGCAATTCTGCCTGCAGAGCTCATGAAAATTTTGTGGGGCAAGATTTACCTGGCAATATTTACAGCTGGCACCTACAGAGACAAAGTTTACACACAGCCAGAGGAGAACAGTGCAAAGTAGAAGCTCTGAAAAATGCACTGTGGACCTGCTCCCCACCCAGAGTTTTACTCAGCAAAGCTGAGCTTTTGCACCCCATGACTAAATGAAGGCACAGCTGATAAAACACTCCTCTTGAGCAGAAAATGGGAAATCTTAAAAATATGTTACTAAGAACAAGGTAGAATAATTCACAGACTACAGTTGTGGGTGAAACAATCAGAAATAACAAACAAACAAACAACAACAAAAAAAAATAGCTGTGAAGTTTCTGGCATACAGTGGGATCAAAATGCTGTTCTTTGGCATTTCCATGTTGTGGGAAAACAGCACACCTCTGCTTTGGGGTTAAAAATTAGAATAATCCATCCAACAGGTGAAGACCCAAAAAACTACACTCCATGTGCCACCTATTTCAGTCCAGTAAACTTTGTCTTTAAAAGGTTGCAAAAATACTTTTGACAGTGCAAAAAATTGCACCCAGATACCCTAAGAATCAGTTGAGTTCTTACTGTATTCTTTCAAGGAGACGTGATTATTTCTACGTTCTTCTGATAGTGAGATCTGCAGGGAAGCTGACCATATGCCCAGTAGGTCTTTGTAATTTTAGGACATTAATTAGACTTCTGCAGCCAAGTAACTTTGGAAGCAAAAATCAAAGTATTTAGTGACTGGAGTTTAATATTGAGGAAGTGCTGACCCTCTCCCAAGGCCCTAAAATAGACCAGAGATGAAATTAATGTCTCAGAGAGCCCTGCTGGCCCCTTCCTGCACCCTGGAAATCAAGCAATATTAATAAATTTGTGTTATAAATTCCTGGAGCATGCTCTAGGTAGGTCGATGACAGACACTGACAGAGCAAGGAAAGCAGCTTGATTCAACATGGAATTAATCTTTTAAAAAGGGGATGGGGAAGACCTTTCCTTTCCTTTCCAGGCACCACTTGTCAGCAGCCATTGGTATAACCAGGGGGAACCAGGCCATAAGAAGCTGTGACTTCTTTGGGGAAGCATTTTTTTTTCAGACAATCTTCTCAGCAGTTTATGCCTGCCTTGTACTTAAACACACATTTAGGGCACTGCTACATCCGTTAGCATTTGTAAGCCAGTATGGAAAGTGATTTCACAGCAGGAAGAAAACTGGAGAATCTGCAATCCACTGCAGCAGCACATTGAGCTGTTGGTTTGTTTTTTAGGCTTTTTTTTCTTTTTTTTTCCCCCTTTAATATCTCATTTCCTTTCATGCTCTAAAGTTCAACAAGAACAGATGTGAGATGTTGAGATCACTGCTTTTTCTGCAAGGAGAATAGTTTAATGGTTCTGTATCGCAGGCAACAGCTTCCCACGCTTATTTCTCTGATCTTATCAAGGTTGCAAACTATCTAAGCAAAAAAGAGGGAAAAAAAAACATTTTGATGTTTGCAGCCTTCTTCACAGTTTTTTGTTTTGTTCTGATTAGCAAAAGCAGCAAGTTTTTATCTTGATTTTTAAGTGTAAATTGGAGCATTGGTAGCATAGGAAACCACAGGCAGAGAAGTAAGCTTTGGGAATTTTTAATATTAATAAAGAAGCCTGCAAAAAGTTGGAGACACCATACAGGATATAAAAGATTGAAAGTACATTTCATACAAGGACAATAACAAAACCCCTCCAAAATGAAGAGAATAAATTAAAGCCTGGAGAGTGTGCGTGTCTGGGGGGAGGAGGGGGCTGTTTTTTAACCTGTGACTGTAAGGAACCTCTGAAAAGGGAACACAGAGACATGACACAGAATCAATCAGCCCCTTCCTGGTGTTTATTGGCTTTCAGGGAGTGAGAATCAGCTCTCAGGTGTTTGTCAGGAGTTCCACATGTCCTAGCCCACCTTCAGAGACTGGATGGCACTTATGGCTCAGTATTAACATCCCTGGCCCTGCCAGCTTCCAGACAGCACCCAGCACCTTCAAATGTGCTCACAGCAATATTAGCTTGAATGTGGAGCCCGTGCATTACGTCTTGTTTCATCTGGAAAAGCATAAAATCTCAAATCTAGACTTGTGTGCTGCAGGCCAACTTAAAAATCTGTTTAGTTGAAGTTTGGATACATGGGTGCAAACAGGAGTTGGCACTCACTGAGATGTCCCGTGCAGGGAAATTTCGGCGTCCACCGAGGGCAGAAACAAAGATTTCATTTGTTGTAAGTCCGTGCAGAAAACACCAAATCTGGGAGTGCAACGTTACTGCTCAGTGCCTCATTTCAGAGCTGAACTGGGTCAGTGGCCATCTGTCAAACACAGAGCTCAAGAGCAGAATACCCTTGGATTTTCTGCCCCCTTCCTAGGGATGGTTTTGCACCACGCGTTCCTGATAATGGCTCTGCTCATTCCAAGGCTGTTATCCTGTTATTTGCACACAGGAATCACATCTACGTGACCGTCTGCTTGATTTCTAAATGCATTCGTCATTCTCAATAATCAGAACAAAATTATGAATCGCAAAATGTTTCTAACAGCATATTTCAGTTTCAATTTAGTTGATCATGTTGATTTAGTTTTAATTCAGTGCAATTGAAGTTCCATTTCAGATTTTCTCTCAGTGGCTGAAGTCACACTCTTTTTGCTCTGATTGCCCATCCCTCTTCTCTATCATGGCTCCACACTTTTAGCACATTCTTTTTCTTGTGTCACATTGATTTACAGCTTACTTCGGGAAATGCTCACACTTCAACATTGTGATTAAATTATGGGGTCAATTCAGATATATTCCTCACCTAGAAATTCTCTTGGCTTCAGTAGGAATTTGCATGTGCAAGGAATGCAAAAGTACACCACATTCATAACCAACACAAAGAAAAAAAAAAATCACAGCTCTTCTACTGGGAGATTTTCATCCCATTCCAATAGAATAAATTGATGGAAAATATAATTTTTTACCATTTCACTTAAGTTCTATTAAGTGCAACCTTGCATATTTGAATAGTTTCATTAACTGTTTTGAGAAATATCATACAAATATATTTGTTTCTTGGGAAATGCAATCTTGGTATGATCTTTCCTGTTTTACTGTTTGCACAACTGTTTAGAATTATGATGCATTTCACTTGACTTTTCAATTCATATCATCTCTTGGCTCTTTTTCTGTGTTCTTTTGAGAAATGTTTCTTCCCTTCTGTACTTCTGACTTTTGTATATATCAAATTTGGTTTATATGTACATTCCTGGTGGACCTTTGGCCTTCATCACTTAGCCTTGAATTTGATGGAGCTCAATTTTCCTTGAAGACAGATAGCACGCAGTCATTCAGCCAACAATCAGTAAGAGAATTAAAGGCAAGAATAACTAAAACCTTGTATGAAAATAAAGGGAATAATGGATCTCCCATAGGTACACTTTAGTTTTGCTTTCTCTGACATTTTTCTGGTTAGAAATCTCTCCTTGTCACCTGCTGTCTCTAGAGATTTCAGATTTGTGTGAGCAGATATGGATATTTGTGCATGCAAAGGGGGAAAGTGGGAAGATTGTGGTCTCTGCACCCAGATTCTCCAGACAGCACATCCAACAACTACAGTACAACATCTCACAGAAATTTTGGCTGTTACTGTGAAGGTTGTGCATAAATGGGAATGGAGAGGGAATGGTGAGGGTCAAACTTCAAAAAATTCTTCTCAAACACAACTCAATTTCCTTCAATGATGTAAATTCCTCTAGAAGGGCAGGCTTGCCAAATCATTTTCTCCACCAAGTGATTAAATCAGTTTGGGGGATAACAGCACATACAGAAGAACTCTCATGTTTATTCTTCTAAAGGTGGTTATACAGGAAAGGACTTAGAAGAGGTTGGCTTAAGAACTCTGTTTAAAAAAATAGTTTTAGTACAGTATTAACTATCAAATACAAATAAAGTACTACTCTGAAAAGTTGCGTGTTTTCTGGATTTTCTGCATACCAAAAGGACTTTGGTACCTACTGAAAGCACTTCATCCAAAGAGACACTGAAAGTTTTTCTCCATTCCTTATGGTAAGAAAGATTTAAAAATTCACTTGGCTATGAGCACCATCATTTTGATGAGCAGAATTCAGCTTTGAGATAAAAATTCCACAAATATTTATGCAACTTACCTGTTTTCTTCTTTTGTTTTGTCTTTCTATGAAGAATTAAATTCCATTTTCTATTTTTCTACACAATTCCACCGACAATATTCAGTAACATATCAACAAAAGCCTCAGAAACAGGCACAGAGACTTAAATCACAAAGCCTTAAGAATTATTCCTAAAAAAAAATTTCAAAACAGAGTAGGTTTTTTTTTTTTAATGTAAAATAACGGAAAACAGTAAAGCCTATTACATTCCTCTCCTTTCTTTCATTCATTGTACTAGCTGGAGCTAATTTACTCAGGGAATTAAGGGAGGGTAAAGTTCAGATGGGAAAAGACTGGACTCATTTTCTTAATATGACTTAGAAGTTTGTGGTTTGGTGAACAAAGTGGCACCACGTACCACAGTCCAACCCTCCAAGTTGCTCAGTGCTCATTTTGAAGATTTTTTTCCTCTCCTTCCAATTGTTTCAAAATTTATTTCCTCATCCATTCCATGCTGGTGAAAGTCTCTGCAAGGCAACAGCAGTAAAATGCTTCTGAAACACTCACAGGGTTTTATATATAAACAGCTGGGAAATGAGCTAAATGGAGAATTGCATATGCACTCTGCAGAGACTGAAATTTCAAAGTGAGAACTGATGCAGTTCAGGGGAAACAGGAAAGTAGCCATGAATAATGGAATTAGATGAGATACAGTCAAACCTCTCATTCAATTTCTATCTTTAAATCACTAAAATTATTTCTAGCAGTAGTAGTATAGGAAGCCATATGCTGTTTCAGCAATCCATTTGTATTTAATTAAACTTATAAAGTGTAAGTCCCAAGTTATCATTTTTGCCTTTTTGATTCATGCTATGGTTCATTTATTTTAATGCCTTTGGGAGTTTTGCCAGTTAATAATGGAAGAGGTCATTTTGTTATGAATTGCTTCTTGCTTTTCCATCCTGTGTATGTATTTATTTAGTTCACAGCGAAGGGAATTTTCAAATTTCAGAAGGGCTACCAGCAGGCAGGGCCACTGCCAGCTCTGGGTCGTAGCAGACAGTGAGGCTCAAAACTCACAGTGTCAGACACAGGGACACAACTCCCAGGTTGCTGGATTTGGGTGTCTGTGTGCTGAACTTTGATTTGTTTGCTGAAATGTGCTTCTGCAGCTGATGTGCCATAACCCATCAACATCTGCAGGGAAGTTCTCCCTGGCAAGGTCCCATCCCTGCAGGATCTCCAGTCAGCAAGTGAAGCAGACTCGTGCTCTCTGCTCATAAAATAGTTTTCCCCCTTGGGGGTTTCTAAAACAATGCATTTCTAAACCAATACCCTTAATAGCAAGGTGCAGCAAAAGCAATGTTTTCCTTATTTTCTCTTTTTTTTTTTTTCCCCAAACGAACTAAATCAGTGCTCATCAGAACAAATATCATGCTACCAAAAATAAAACCCTTCCAGAATTTTTTTCAAGGACAGGACAGGGGAGAGAGAGGAGGAAACAAACAGCCCCTATATTTTAATTGACTACATAATACCTTCTGATAGTAGGAGATATGCTGGGAGAAATCCTATAGACACATAAAACACCTAGAAGATAATTTGGGCCAGCTCCTTTCCCACCCATAAGAACAAGGGAGCACACTGATAACTTTAGCAGCCAAATCAGAGCTTCCTGCTGTGCTTCCTCTTACTATAAAATAGGATTTATATGGCCTAGCAATGTGTCTGGTAGATACATTTTCTCAGCAATATCAATAAAACCACAGCTTTAGTTGTGTTCCAGAGAGGCCTCTGATTGTGCTTAGTGGCCATTTCTCATTTCCATCTTGGGACATCCATGCTTCAACATCTGATTTTAACATACCAGTAAAGAATATTGAAAAATTCATTGTAACACATCTGACTTGGCCATAAATGTGAATAAATTGATACAATGTAGAAACCCTTATATTCAGATGACCTGAGGATAAACTGTCTTTCCCTGGATTCTGCTCTGTGTTATTCAGGAGTTCTGATACCTGATGATTGTTTTCCTAAGGCTTCCAGTTAAAACTGATATTTCTGCCCTACTGGCATTTAAATAAGAAAAAATTGTTTAGACCCATCAAACCTATGTTTCCCTTTCACCAAAACATTCATGAACACTAAATATTAGGAAATAATCCAGCAGCACAGTGCACTTATGGAATGATCACTGGTGCCTACCTACACTTTAGTGACATACCCATAAAACTTTTTTTTTTTCATTTTCCTGCTTTCCATCAAGCTCCATGGCTTTTGACTCTTTCCATCTCCAACAGACACGATGAGATCTTCCAAAGCTGAACCTTTGATTTGGAATAAACATTTATACCTCCACCAGTGGCACCTGAGCCACGGGCACCGCCGGCTGCATCCTGTGGTGCCAACACGAGGAACAGCAAAAGGCTTGACAAGAGAATTGTGTCCAGAAAATAATTATACAGACTGCTGTGCAGGGGTTCCTGACAGGAGGAGATCAGATATTCTCCATGCCCTGTGATGAGTTTGCACACAATTACCTGCACATCCACTGGCACCCTTTGTGGAGCCTGGAACAGGAGTGGCAGCCCCCGGGAGCTCTGATGGCTGAGGAGATCCAGGAGATCTTAATGCTTTGGATTTCAAACAAATAATGTGCAGCCAACACCGAGACTTGACTCCCTTTCATCCCTTTAAGATCCCAGGCTGCTGTCTTTGTGCAATCCCAGCATCCATGGCAATGCCTTGTGCACAATTCCGTGGGCACACACGGAGCCCCAGCGTGGCTTGGAGTGCTCCAGACCAATTCACATGCACTTCTCACTCCACCCTTTTGACTCTTTTCAGAGGTGAACTTTGGGGTTTATCTAACATCCTTTTGGACAATCTTATTTTCTTGGAATGTATTAGTCCATGCTGCTGCTGCACAGGCTCCAAATTAAATTCCCTACAGGGATTTTTAACTGCCACACTAAAACGCACAAGGAATTTCTTCCCCCTAGTGACAGGGACTACAATAACGACTGCCCAGTTTGGTTTTGATAATGACAGATTTTGTACAAAGACAAAATAGGAATGCTTAATGAGATTTTTGAGCACTGTATCCCACTTTCATGTGCTTAACTTTTTGAAATTTGGTAGCAATAAAACTGTTTCCTGCAACATAAGATACAGCTTTTCTTATTATATTAAATAAATTTTCTGTGTGGCATCAGATTCTGTCTGTACACTGCTCCAATTCAGTGTCTTTTAGTCAAAGCATTGCAAAAAAATCTTTAACTTCTTGTGGTGATCTATAATCCTAATACATGGAGAAGCAGAAGAATATAATATCAGAAAAAGGGAATTTATACAAATCCCTGACCGGGTACAATTTGTTCTTTCTCTGTTGCTATTTTTTGTGTGGTTATAGAAATGTGGTTGAATAAAATGACAAAGCATTCTATTTTGATACAATGATGGCTAAAACCACCTTTTTTTCTTCCACTTAAAAGTGCAATTTCCTTTTCTGAAAAAGTGCAACACCTACATGGTGTAGGAAGAGAGATTACAAAATTCCAAAAAGAATACTGAACAGAGTGAAGAGTTAAATAAATAATTACGTAATCTTGGATTCTGATCATATTTAGAAATATAACAATGGAGCTATGGGTACCAAGGCTATTTTTTAATAGCAGAATTATTTTAAAAATCCGTTCCGTATCTGCTACCCCTCCTTGCCCATTTCCATCTTTTTTTTACTAGAATTAAAATACTCTGATTTATAAGGAGGCTAAGAAACTCTGTTCATGCAATAGATTTTGGAAGTCACTGAAATAGGCAGCATGTCTGAATGCTCCCAAAAGTATTCACAAATTCGTAAAGCAAATGCTGAGGGTTCCACGTGGGTTTTAATTACAATATATTATTCATTTTCTACATAATTTGACTTACCATATTCAACCCGAACTGTGCTATCTCTATTTTCAGGACAGTTCTAACTCTTGCTTGCCAAGGAGGAACATCCAAGTCACCTCAGGGGCACAGATGCCAGCCCTCAAAGGCACTGAGTTGCACTCAAAACCAGAATTGGGAGTGTTTGCACTTACATGGACAGAGCTGGCACACGGGAATGAGAAGTTAGCAATGGTAAAGACCTTTATGTTCCTTTTGAACACTGGATTCACTCCACTCTTTTGGAATCTCTAAGTTGCTAGCTGAAGCAAGCTACCCATCGTGTTTCTCTCCTGAAACGCCAGCAGTGAAATATTTTCAAAAAGAGCATTTTTAAAAACCATTGTGGAGTTCTATCCATGCCCTCAAGAGATATTTTCACTACCCAGTAGCTAGGGTATACAGCACAGAGAGCAGGATGAGATGGCAAACTAATGGCAGCCATTTGAGTGTTCTCTGAATTATTAATAAATTAGATCTATGGAAACCATTTAGAATGTCTCATTAAGCCGATTAACTCCCTATTTCATGAGCAAACACTGGATATTCTAACAGAATGGAAGGTAGGAACTAGGAGAAAAATAACCATTATTAGAAGAGCTGAGATTTTTTTTTTTTTTTTTATTTTGCACAGTTGCCAAGCTAGAGAGAAAGTGTTACTTGAAAATCTCAGGGAGGATTTTCAAAAATTGATGTGACAGAAAATTAGCATGAACTACTACCAAAAAAAACAAAAAAAAAGGATAATCTGATTACATAAAAAGTGTTTGTGACAATGGAGCTAATAAAGAACACTATCTAATTTGTACAGACCATAACATACAGCAGCTGTAAATTAAAGCTGCAGGTATGTCTCTAGTTCTACTGAGGATTTAGCAGCTGGGCTTAGGCACAGCAGATTAAGGTGGAGCCCCTCAGGGATAAACCTGGTGCATCCAGACTGGGAAGAGCACTGACAAGAGGGGATACTTCACATGGCATTTCATCATCTGTGTCTGCCTGTGGAATCTTAGCATTCTTACCATAGTGCTTATTGCATTTTAATTGATTAAAGAAATAAACTTCATACACAGAAATAAACTGTATCTTTGAGCACTTAATGAGACTTTCTAAACTACACTAGTCTCTTTTATCAATTTCATATGGACTGGCTGCAGAGGAATTAGACACTTTATGATGTACTGGAATTAAATTAATGATGATTATTTGGTGGTGTAAAATTAATGCATTTTAATCAGCTATTATTAGTGCATCCATTTGCATGCTATTCTTTTCCTCAAGTATTGAATGAAGAATTAGGATGTAGCAGATTAAAATTCTGCAAATAATTCACAGTCTATTACCTAATATGTTTTCATCTACACTTGGAAAATTTCAGGAGCACAGCAGTTTATTTTCTTGGTGCACAAAAGATGATTACAGGAGAACCTAGACAGAACATTTAGTGTCTGGATGCAGTCATGTTCTGTGGCTCTATTCACTTTGCAGCTTTTCCCAGGATAACTGAAATTCACATTACATTTTCTTGGCATGGCCCACAAAAGCCCCTTAAAATCCTTCCAAAGCCTGCATCATCATGCTGGGGATGCTCTAAAATGCCTTGTAGACACCTAAAACCTTAAAAACAACACAAAACGAGTCTCGTAGCAAGGATGCTGATATGTAGATTATAAATATGATCTTTCCTAGCAGTAAGAACTTTTCCTAAGAAGTTGGAAACCTTAAAGACATTTTCAATATTTAGATATTCAATTATTATAAAATAAGCCAATAAATATCATACAATTGTATTCAATTTTGGGGTGTGCGCATATATGCAGTTTTTATAATATTCTAATATATTAGTATAAATATTTGCTATTTATGAGCCTTTTGAGCCCCAGAAGTGAATATAAATTAGTCTGAATTATAAAGACATGTAATTCTTTATTAATTTCTGGATGATCATGCAGAGAGACCACCAAATGAAGTCATAAGGTAAGCTGTCCAAGTGGAATCATCACTCTTGGAAGCGTCCAGATGTGTGCAGGTGGCACTTGGGGACATGGTTTAGGGTTGAACACAGTGCTGCTGCTGGACTCGAGCCTCCTACAGGTCTTTTCCAACCTTAGTGATTCTGGGAATCTGTGATCTTAGCTCAGCTCTCTTAGATGCTCGGTGCTGGAAAGGATTTTCAAATACAGGGTTGGGTTTTTGCTCCTTTAAATAAGTCTCCGAATTTATACAATTTGGATAAATAAAAAGCTGCACCTATTTTCAGCAGGCATTAGTACAAGGCAAGTCTGTCTCTTGCACAAGACCAAACTCTGCAATCCTAATGGGTCCCCTCCAGTCGTATTTATGAATGAATCTCTAAATTATTACTTTTATTGTCCCTGCTGAGTGCTACTTTGCATTCCAGTTTCTGTTATTTATAGCACAAAGCCTCAGGGAGTGAGTACAAACAACATATGGAAGATCTACCAACTCATGCATAATACTTCAGCTTGACTTGTGCTTCCACAGGGATTTGGGTACTAATACTGAATTATTTCCTTATTGGTCTGGAACCCTCTGAAGGCAATCCCCATTTTTCAAACCATGTGTTATTCAATGAAGGAGGAAGAAAAAGAATGGAGCACAAGCTCAAGTGATCTTGTTTAGTTGGTTAAGAAGCTACACAGCACTAATTTTTCCTGATATAATTAGGAAGGTTCTTGTGTTATCTCAACAAGCACATAGTGTGAATTTGATGTAGTTTCAGGACCAGGCTGCAGTCTCTGTTCAGCTGATTAGCACTGGTCTGAAGGCATGAAGCAGACAAAAAGCCATTTTTCAGGGCTATAGAAATACTCAGAACAACCACAGAGAGGGTATTTTTTCTCCTTTAGAAAAACCACCTGCAGTAAAGATCACGGTGAGAAGTTCTGGCCCTTCTGTAATTCCTCCCAGGTCACTCGACTCACGTAAATGCAGAGTTAAACACAACACCGGTGTCTCAAAGGCACAGGAAACATTCTGGACTTGCACCTTGTGCCTGGGGGCTGCCTCATTTGGGAAGGAAAGAGAAGGGGTGAGCAGGAAAGCAGGAAGAAGCACCTGAGTGAGGAGGCCAGGTGAACTCAGGCAGAGCTGACCCTGCACCCTCCAGGTGCTGAACACCAAGGGCTTGTTCTGCCTGGGAAGCTCTGCTTGGCTCGGGATGCTGAGGCAGGACATCAAGATGGATTATTGCTGGTGGCTCTTGAGAAGAAACACTGGCAAGACTAGAAACTAAGCCAAAAATCTCTGCTCTCATTCTCAGTAAAAGAGAATTAATGCTCTCAGTTGAAGGCATGTTCTGCCAGAGAGAATATACTTTATTGCACGTTCCCTTAACAGCCAAGTGTTCGCCAAGGAACTTCAAACATCAAATCTGTTTGAGTTAAAACGTGATCTCTTCTGAAATGACATTTCAGAAATGCATTCATCTCTCTCGCTACAGTTCTTACTTAAATGCCTATGACAATCCTGCATTTGTAAATAAGTCTCAAATCCCACATTTGATTACTATTATTTTTCAAAGAGAAGCTTATTATTTTTCAAAGAGAAGCTTATTATTTTTCAAAGAGAAGAACTTTGCAGACTTCTCCCCCTGCACCCCATTTTGAAAGAGACAACAGCCATATTCTGTAATACTGTGATACTTTCCCCTCTCTGTCTTCCCATAAGTATTCCATGACCAACACCTGATGTTACCTCACAGTTGAAGGCTAATCTTTCCTCCAGGGCACTATAACCCTGCTGTGGCTTATTTATAAAAAGGAAGCTGTACTCAGAAACTGTACAAATGCAAGGTACTTAACCACTTGCTCTTTCCCTCCTTCCCTCTCTCCCTCACCTCAAAACTTGATCATGACAACAGTTCAATTTTTTTGAGCTACCACCACTTTTACTGAGGTCACTGCAGCCTTTGTTCCTTCTCAGCAATCAGATTTCAGAATTTGTCATCCATTTTACTCACTTCAAGATGGGAACTTTTATTTGTTCACTTAAGAGCAAAGCCTGGCAGATAAATACAGAGGTTCATGTTCTGCTCTTAAGTACAGCTTTGCTAACAAAGGGGTTTTTTCAAGCTTACACAATGCCCTGGTCCTGATGAAATGCATATTTGCATGTTTGTCCTTATGCTTCACCATATGTCATTGCCTGCAATGATGTTGAGTAACACAGCTGTCAGATTAGCTGATATGGCAGCTACTTTAATAGATTGAACAAATAGAACCTGATCACCTTAAATTAAACGGGGGCATTTTTGCCATATGGTATTTTTCAGGGCTATAACACCGACTGGAAATATATTCACTGTCATAAAATAAACCAAAAATCCTAGAGAGACTATTTACATAGACATCACAATATTGTCTCTGATAAATGAAGTGGAATTCCAGGTAAGGCAACTTTGGAATCTGATTTCAGTGTCTGGGGAGAACTCATTTTGCAATTTGTTGTACGGCTGTAAAAACAACAAATAATGCATTTTATTACTTGAAAACTCAATTTCTTGAAATTACAGCTTCATTTTTATGATGAATATATCTGAATATGAAATGTATATCAAAATATATGAGGTATGAAAATACAAGCTTTGTTTCTGAAATACTGAAGTCCTCTCTCATTATATAAACAACTGAGTAGTTACATTGCAATTTCTTTTTCCCCATTATTTTGTTCATTAATTTGTGGAATTCATTGCCCCACGTTGCTTTGGATACCAGGAGTGTAAATGAAAGAAAATCCCTCAGGGGCTAGGCTGTTCAAATAGACAAACTGGTGCAAAGAACCCCAGGTGAGAGAACATACCAGCTAAAATATCACTCCCATCCTTGCTCCAATATTATTTTCCTTCCCCAGGTATCAGCTGTGGTCTAGTGTCAAAGAAAGCACAACACAAAGGCAGCAAAAGGAAAAGCGTCCATAACATTTCCCCTTTGTGACAGAGACTTTGATTAAAGCCATCACTCAGGTGGACTTCTAAATTTAAAAATTATCCCCCACTTCAAGTTAGAGAATCATTTTCTGTGAAGATTATTTAAATGAAGGGGGGCTGTATATCAACGTTATCAATTGAACTAATATGAACAAATTTTTCTTTACATGCAGTATCTGAATTTGTTGCTATGAAACATGGAACTTAATAATATGGCATGCTTTGACAGGAGCAGTTATAAACACATCTTAAATATCCACATTTCTTTGCAAATTTCTTTTTTTCTCCAACACTGCTCAGATTTAAATCTCTATAATGTCTTCTACAATATAATAACTTGAAGTTTCAAAGAATATTTCCTAAAAATTCTATTCATTTGTTATTATCTAAAGTTTTCTGTTGTAGAAACGCACTGCAAGTAATAATGTCATTTTAAAATCAAAACTATAGGGGTAGAACATTGAGAATAGTGAATTGTAAGCACAATTTTCAAATCTGATAAATTACCTACATTCTAATGATGTTTAATTGTGTTCTTCCTTTCACAGACAAGACTAAGTTGCAAAGGGGAATTGCATCGTGGTTTTAGCACACAACCCTCAGCTCACTCTTTGAAATGCAATGAGCAGTAGAAAAATTTGGTGTAGTCCTACCCTGAGACAGTGATTCAATTTTCCAAAGAAGAAAAATTGCTCTTCTGTGCAACCCTTATGCCAATAGCCCCGAGTGGATTAGGGTTTAAAGGCCAGAAGGAACACAGTGCATCACACCAGGCCATTAATAACACTTCACCACACAGAACTATTTTGTCTAACACTAAGGAAAGTTTTTTGCTGGTATTGATCCTAACATTGGCTCTTTATCATCAGTCAAGGCACATCAAAATCAGGATCTATTTGAGGGGAAAGCAAAGTCAAAAACAGGGAAAGAGAAAAAGGCTATGGGACTTGACTGCAATGCAAGCATGCTGCTCATTAATTTAAAATTAATTGATTCAGAAAGCTGTCCTGATCAGGACAGGAAACTGAAAATCATATCTTTAAGCAACTATTTTCTAGAAAATTACTTCAAATAACAGTATTAATTATCAGTTCAGGAATTGGCAGGAAATTTGTCAGATGGCAAGATTCATTGATGACATTTTCTGTAGAGGTTTTAGATAGCACTCAGACAAATCCAGACAAATACAGGAGGTTATTGATTTAAGATGTGGAGGAAGATTTCCTTTTACAGCGATCATCCTCTCTCTTTCTAACTCTTCCCACCCTCAAAGAAAAGACAAAAGGCAGAAATAGGCTCCTATTTCCAAAAGCTGTCCTAGAGAGACATGAATATGACCTCTGCAGCCACAATAAATCAATTCATTGTTTAGCCATTTACAGCTCTTAGAATTTTAAAATTATTTTTACTTGTTTGTTTTATCGAAACAAAAATGCAAAACATTTGTTTCTCTCTTTCTGCCAGAAATATTTTGCTTTTTAATCCACCCACTTTACAATGTAATATTCACTGTCAGGTCATGGATACACTGCTTATAGATGTGCAAAGCTTTATTGACATTTTAGTGCCATAAAACCTTCTAACTACAAATCTGAACACAGTTTATAGGAAAGCTGAGAAGAACTGGACAGAGACTCAAGACAGGGGAGTGGAACTGGGAAAGAAGAGTTTGAAGAACTGTATTTTAGCTTTTTTCTGGCATTGTCAAGGCTGGGATCAACCACAGCCTCATAGGTCATCATGGTGCTGTTTGATTTTGGGGAGGTAAAAATCGTGTCCTCTTCACTGCATAATATCACTAATAATATCAGAGCATACGAAATCCTCCCCTTTTCCTTTAATATAAATGAGAACTTAATTTGGAAAATCAACCAGGTTTTTGAATGTTTTCAGCTCACAGTACTTTCAGTCAAAATAATAATCAAGTTCTGTTCACTACTCCCCAGAACTCTGTGACAAAAGTGGAAGCATTTAAGGTTTTTGTAGCTCAGCCTGCCAGTGTCAGGCCATTGCTCTTGTTCCAAAAGGGAGATGGGTCTATGAGAGATAAAAATTACATGACTTGAGCTGCATGAAAGAAAAAATGTAAATTCAAGCACTTCTTGCAAGCTGCACCATGAAACAGTCGTTTAACTAGAGGAGTTGTTTCATCTTTTTTCAATTAAACAGAGGAAGAACACAGAACAGACGTCTACATTTCAGATCTATCAGGTTCTGGTTTTGAAGAACAAAGGCTCAGGACACTCTTGTGAGGTCCTTTCTGACCCTACACATGTGATACTCTGAGTTTTGAGCCAAGAATCCTTTAGGAGCCTGTGAAGACTGAAGGAAGGCCAGGAGCCCCAGTCATTGCTCTACATTATCAAGGGGTGTCCAGGTTTGGAGGTGATGGAAAGGCAAAGTAATTAGCTGACACAGTTCAGTGGCCAAGTAACGTGCCAGATGAAAGGAGCTTTCAAACCTCTCCCCCCTCATCGACTTTGAGTCCTTTGTACCCCAGCAGTTCATAGAGAGACTTACAAGGAGAACTGGATACCTATTGACAGCTGAGACGAATTGTTAAGGTGAACTGAGATGAAATGCCCTTGTTTCCTGCACCACTGAACATCCCAAATGTGGCATCTCTTTTATTAGAGATGAAACTACTCTGCTATTCTCTCCATTCCACCGTTTTCTGAGTGTTCAAGATAGCAATTTCAATGGCAGCCAAGGACACTGAATACATTGTATTTCAGAGGCAAAAGCTCCGTTGTGATTGTTCACTGCTACTTCTGCCCTGGAAAATTAGAATGACACAATCCACACTAAAATTAATAAATATGTAAAAGCATGTATCAATATTATAGTCACCAGTTTTTAAATCATCACAGAAGTGAAATATAAGAAGACATAGAATAAAATGAAAAAAGTCTCAGGACACTCACTACTCAAACCAACAAAATCAATTTAAAAATCAGTAAACTAGCAGTGAAGGGAATATGATACTAATCCATTGTCTCTCTTCAGTCCTAAGATTTTTTTTTTCCCCAAACAGTTCCTTTGAAAAGAAATCTTCACAAAATTTGCCATTATGTCTGTAGCTCAAATATATTATTAGCTTCTTGGTTTTCATCTATTCTGTTGCCTGAACAGAGATTTCAATTTTTTTTGTCCCTCATAAGTGGGGCTGGAGGTGTGTGTATGTGTACCTGTATTGTCATGAAAAAAAAAACCCACACCAACCCAAAAACATTTTGCACTCACTGTATCCCACCAAAGTCAGAGGTACTAGAACAGATCAACAACCCAATTTTTTCAGGGATTAGCTAAAACAGAAAACAAAACAAAACAAAAAAAAGCCATGAAGATTATGAAATTGAGGGGGGAAAAAAAGCCTATTTGGAAATGGCATAAGTCAATGATGGACAGCAAACTTTACATTCTACTGCAGAGTTCAGCTCACTGTACTACAGTAATTATAAGTGCATTACCAGTCTGTTCAGTAATTTTTTCTATTGCATTCTAGTCTGTAAAACTGATTTTTTCAGTTCCAACTGACTGAAACTATTTTCTGACTTCTTGGAAGTGCCTCTTCTATATTCAGATAATATTTGCAGAACACTTACCTTCAACAATTAGTGATTTTAGGGGACAAAAAGAGCAAGAAGCCAGCCAAGAATTCCAAATGCACTTCTTTAGTGCTTCACAGCATGCAAATGTATTTTAAATGATAATTCCAAATACAGCATTTTATATGGTCAATATTAATGCAATTTGTACTGGTGACCAGCTTATGCTCTGTCATGCAGAAATGTGCTTCTTTTAAAGCCAATGGCCAAGCCATAAATTGCACAGTGTTCTCTAAAACAAACTTAACATTCACATTTTTTCTCCAACGCTTGTTAACACAGGGGCCCCAGAAGTCATTGTAACATGCCAGCTGCAACTTCAGACAGTGCTCTTTTCTAAAATCAGCAAGCCAGAGATAAATTTTACATTTTCCTTTCACTATAGTTGAACATTTGTTGCTCTCATCCAAAATGGGGGGGAAGAAGGAATTCAAGAAACTGTAGAGAACCTAAAGCTGCTGAGTTAGGAGAAAGGATTCCATCTTGCATCACTAACAGATATGCCATAAATAAACAATTAATTAATTTAAAATGCCTTCACTTGGGAACATAAAGAATGCAGCAACATCTGAAAAAGATGCTGGATTCCCTACTGGCCTGGAATTCACTTTTCGGCTTTTAAATTTTCTTCTCTCGGGACTTTTAAAATCTTACATTTATGAAAATAAAAGTGCACATAAAACATTCATGAAAGTATTATATACTTACAGTTTTTTTTTTTTTTTTAAAAATCACTGTTCTTTTTTTAACCTAGCATGTCTTAGCAAGAACCAGATGTGTATCAAACACAGTCAAGGGCAGAAACAATAACTAGAATCAATTTTCAACAAGTTAGCAATTTCATTCTTCATATTTCAGCTCAACATCAGTTAGGTGAAACATTATAACAAGCCAAACACCGAAATGGAAGAAAATAGCTTTTTTACATTTTTATCATTTCTGTCTTTCATGAAAAGACAGCTCTTCCTTCACCTGTGGTCCTCTCCGAGTCCCAAAGGGGGCTTGTGACTGACACAGCAGTGAAGAGCAAGCAGGAACGCACAGCTCCTTAGCAGCAGCCTTTAACGTGATCAAAAGCAGGCCAGGCTGCCAGTTTTCCTGGCAATCCCACGGGGACAGCTCTCCAGTACCACGGCTCCCTGAGCCCAGCTCGCCCCGAGCTCAAAGCCGGCGCTGGCTGAGCAGTCAGCGGGGAAATGGCCAGCAGCCATCACTGCTGGAGACTGGAGCACAGCAACAGGGGCAGGAGACAGGGCTGCTTGGGGTGCCTGGAAAGGCACACCCAGAACAGACACCGCACGGGGCAAAAGGAATAAAACGGGAGTTTGTGGAAAGGATACACCTCGGGCGCTGCAAGAGCCAAATCAAATCCTGCATGGATCCCGGTCACGAGTTTTTACGCTTTTATAAGTTTTGGTTCATCTACGTGTTGGGGTCAATTATCCAAGCACAGCTCCAGGCTGTGAAATCTCAGCCCCCCCCTGCCTTGCCCCCTGTCCCTCACCACTGTTCCTGATTTTTGGGTACCAGCTGTCCTTGATTCTCCAGCTACAAAGGAATTGTTGTGTCTGGCTCCCCTGGGAAGAGAACTTACTAACACCTAACGTGAAGCTTCAGAGTTACGCGCTGAGCAGCAGAGATTCTGAAAAATGTAAAAGCTAAAACCCAAAGCACCAGTTACACCATTGCTCTTTCTAAGCTGTTTGATACATCAGCAGCTCCGTGTGTGTGATACCTCAAAAACCTCTTTCAAACTATTTTTAAGAATTCATCCCCACTTAGACTCCAATCTTGCAAGCCACTGACACATTTGCTGCTGGAAACTTGACCCGCTTGTGGCAGTAAAATCCCAGTTGTATTACACATAGGGGACTTAGCCAAAACGTGGCTCTTACTAGAAATTAATTTACACACAATGACTTAGTAGCATAATTATTCTGCAAATATATTTCTTAACTGGATTTTTTTTGTTACAAGTGGTAAGTACCCTAAATTGGTTCAAGCAGAAATGAAGACAAATTATTTGCTAGTCCTTAGAGATTTAAAGTACCTCAGGCTTTGCCTGCAATGACTCAGATGCACCAAAGATGTTACATTTTCCATGCAGCCAGCAGCTCCAATGTCACACAGTCACTTTTTCCCAAGAGTTCAGCCTCCCTAATACTCTGAAAAATGTAGTCTGCATACTTCTTTTTGAGTGCAATTTTCCACATTTTATTTAACATGCAGATTATTTTTTTTTTTCCTTGGGACTCTTGGGCTTTGTTGTCAGAGGTGGCCTTGACTGATTGTTAATTGGAGATTCCACCATAAGAAGCAGTAAAAGGATGAATTTAGGCACTTCTCCATAAGAAAGGCAAGACCCAAGGAGACAGCCCAAATATAATTACAAAGAAAGAAAGGGGATTGTTAAGAAGAAGGCTTTTGAAAGCTTCAGACTCTATTTGCATTTTCCAGGTCCTTGACATCACCCTCCTGTCTTGACACCCATTCAACATGCTGGTTTCCAAACCTTCCTTGAGTGATTATTCTATTTAGCACAGCAGCACATAAGGCCAAGATTTGAGTAGGCAGTTAACTTTTCAAAGTGCTTGTTTTGCACCTACCTCTCAGAAACTATTCTTAAATTTTTATTTTTTTTTAAGTGTTTAGTTGAAAACATTATTTTCCGGTACAGATTTTTGCAAGAACATTAGGTGAAATCAGAACTATTACCTCTCATCATTACATTCAATGAGAATTCTGGTTGTAATAGAAACATTTTATGTTCTCTGGCTTTCTCATAAAACAGTATTTATAGAGGTTATTCATACAGTACCATTGCTTTTCCCATTCGCATTCCTCTATCATCTACATTATTATAGTTTCTAAATCCTTAACATGTTAACATACAGCAAAATTTTGCTGTACCTAGAAAAGAGAAAGGGATCATTTACTCACCACAAAATTCAGTTCATGCCTGTCTTTTTTATCTGCTTCTAGCAATTCCTTATTCTAACAGAACCATCGCACAGGAAATTCTATTTCAACAAACAGGAAAATAGATTGTTATATTTAAAAATTGTTCTCCTGGATCTTTTTGGACAGTGCCATGCAGGACTTACAAAGCTCTTCCCCTTATAACACAATTTAGCAACTAAAGGAAAACTGACTGGATAGAGAAGATTCACCAGAGCCTGAAGACAGTTTTTGTCCCATTATGACCATTTCCCTCTTCATGACTAATTACTGGTGCCTATTTACAGACTCTGTGCAGTGAAACCCAAACAAGTTTGAAGAGGGGGGAAATCAGCAGTATTGTGTGAACACCACCAAGCAGTACCAATCCCACTGCCAAACTCAGTGTGCAGTAATTGTTTCCATGTTTAATTGCCTGGTGTGTGGACAGAGACTTTGTTTGGATCCTTGAGAGCCAAGGAGCTCTGTAATTGTTGGAGTGGATACAGCTCTCCCACACCTGGGGCTGACATTGCTTTGAACAGAGTATGTGAATGCCTGGGAAACCCACAGAGGTCATCCTGCAGAGTCCTCACCCTCAGAGTACTGAAAACTCTGTGCCACATTTGGTATTTCAGCATTTACTCTTTGCCAGTCTATATATTTTGAAAGCCATAAGTTTTGAAACTACTCTGGCCAACTTATTGTCCTCAAACTACCATAGCTCCAATATCACCACATAAAATATATGTGACATTTGGCTTTGTTTTCTGCTGGATGATTACTAATAGATAGATGCATTCAAATAAATTTGTTTTAATGGAGACACCATCTTAGCATTTGAGGTCTGAAGAGAAAATGAATGCAGTATTATCTTTCCCGTGGAAGGACAAGTCATTGGCAAATACAGAGCTCCATAAAATGAGCAGAAAATGTAAGACCAATTTGTGACTCTCTTCTTCACCTAAAGCTCATAATAGCACAGAAAGCATTCTGTTCTGTCTCTCCTCATCGAAACATTACTGAGACAAGCCCATTTAATTGGAGCAGAAAAGGTTTTTTTTCCCTGAAAAACCTTCAGCCTTGGTGCACATGTTAATCTGCCTTCATTCCAATATTCTGACAGCAAGAGTCATTGGATTTATTTCACTGAATTGCAGTAGTTCACTAGTGAATTATACTATCATTTTAAACTGATTGTATTTTCTAGGCAGATAATAGCACAATCATTAGATAAGTCCAACTCCTCATTTATCAACATCTTATTCAGGTAACTCTGAAAAGAAGAAGGTATCTTAAGACACGAGGAAAAATTAAAATACTTACAATTTACAGAGAAAATAAATTCCTGCACATCCTTGACATGAATATCAATATACTTCTGTTTTGGAAACAAACAGGGAAATGTTGCTACAGGGGGGCAGGATGTCTCAACACCTGCACAAACCACACCTTGCTTGCAGGGGCTGCTGCTCCATACTGCCAGGCCATAGAAATCTCACAAATTATCACAGAATTCATAATGGGCTGGGGGGCAGGAAGCAGGAGAGAACACTTAATTACCAAAGCAATAAAACAGTTCTTGCAATTTTTCACACCACCTTTTCCATCATTGTTGCCACAATTGCTATAATGTTTTTTTACTGCTGTTTCAAACAAATGCAGAGTTGCACCTCAGTTCACATCAACTTCTGTCCCTGCCACAGGAATATATATTTTTTGAACCATCATGTAAAGTTTCAGCACCCTGATGATTAAAGAACATGAGGCAAAATGCACACGCATTGAAAATACACCAAATACCAGCTGAGCCCACATGAAATATTTACAGTGCCCTCAGAAGAGCCAGACTGAGACTGGGAACACATTATTATTACTTAACTTCTCCAGTGTCAGGTTGCCACTGCTGTCACTAAGATCTCATGTCCTTCTTTATTCCCTCATTCATTCTTTTTCCTTCTCCAGCAAAAGTGGAGACAGACTGACCATTGTGATACACAGAAAGAGGCTCTGATTATTGCCCAAATGTTGTGGTCTAAGCAGCAGTGAAATCAAATGCAACAAGAACCCCAGTTAGATTTGGAGCTTAGGGAAAGCTTGTCTCAGTATCAGGATTGTCTAGCAAAACTTGCATTCACAGTGACATATTCAAGGATTTCACTCCGACAAGGTTAAACTCATGAATGAAAAAGTTGTGCTAATGAAACACCAGAGTCCAGAACTCCCACCAGCTTAGACATTTTCTACTCTCCTCAACGCAGCACATTTGGCAAGACATATTTCAGTGAGTCAAGAAAGGCAGATGTAACAATCTGTAAGAGCCATGTTAAGCCAGCTGCTTAATCTGGCTCTTAGACTTCTGCAAGAGCAACCATGACAAGGAGATCAAGGGATAACTACTTGTTTTAAGACATTTTTTATAAAACTTTTATAAAACCACATGAAAGTGTGTGATGGGCAGCAAGAGAGTGAAGGAAGAAGAATGGCTTTGCATAAAGTGGAAGTAACAGTATTCTTACTTAAAACTGAGAGCTTCACAGTAGGTTTGCATACCTAACTGCATAAAAGTATTAATTCTTAAAAATAATTCCATCACATACAGCTCTAAAACAGCTGCAGATAATCCAAGTTAGCAAAACAAAATTACTTCCTAAAGTAATTCCAAGTTTTTAGTGGTCTATAAATGTAACCTATACAAACAGAACATTTTCATATTCAAGTGGAAAATGGCCATTCACACTTCAATAGCCCTGTAGCCACATCTGTCAGAAATGTACCTTTCATCCCAATCAGTCACTCCCAGTGGAGTGAACACTCCACTGGGGCATTTCCCAGTTTGGATGCACACTGAGGATTAACCAAATGATTCCAGAGCAGGGAGGTGCAGGCAGATGGACCCAGTAAGGCAGAACATGGAACCCAAGGATCCCCCTGCAAGAGGAACACACCCTGAGCAATGACAAGGGCTGCACAGACTGCAACAGCGTGCTCAGCTTTCCTGAGAGGACCTCAGCACTTGGAAGTTCACAGGAGAAATCATGGAATAGGCAATCCACTGACAGAGATAGTGGTTGGGGGTTTTTTTGTTGTTTTTTTTGGGGGGGGTTTGGGTTTTTTTCCCTGAAGAAAAGGAACTTCGAGCTTCCTGGATATGCTTTATTTTATTGTATTGGATGAAGATCAGCTAATTGTTTGGGAACACTTTATAGTTGGTGGAGAGAAGTGAGAGTCAGCACAATTGTCTAAAGGTAAAAGCAAGAAATTCTATTTGTTTCTGTGTATCATCCTACACAGAGGTAGACCAAACACATGTCAAAACAAGCATCCTTTTTATCCTTACTGCTGCTGAGTTTGAAAAAGTCTGTAAGAGGAATATGGGGTAGTTTTCACCATATCAAGCTATAAAATCTTCAGTCCCAAGTCCTTCTCCCTGACAGCATTCTGAAAAGGTGTTTCAAAGTATGCATTTTGGGTTTAGTTCTAGATCATGGAGGAAACAGTCCATACTCATCTCTTTCCAGTTAAATCTCAAATTGTTCTTGTGCTAAATGAATTCAGAACTAGGTTTCAGTCACTAGAGAAAGAGTAATAATTTATTTATTTGCTTTGAAGAAAATTGTGATGCTTTTGGCATTAAAAAGATTGCTTTTTAATACCACTTAGTGCTTATTTTGCTCAGAAGATACTAAAGACTGGAAAACCCAATGTTCAGTTTTTCACACAGCAATTCAAACTGATGGCAGTTCTTCAGTGGGACATGTCCCCACAGACATTAGGAATCAGGAATTTGATTCTGTTACATTTACTCTTCTAATGCTGTACAAAAGGAAAAGATGAAAAAGTAAAGGCAAATTCATCAAATGCTCACAAATCCATCAGAAAAAAGGCAATTTTCTTTGTCACTTACTATCCATCAGTCAATCTGAGCATCTTTTTTCATTTTTAAGCTGTCAAATCAAACTCCATTTGACTAAAATGAACCTTTAGAGTCAAATGCTGATATACAGTACGATATTTTCTGGTACATATACATCATTTGTCTGTTTGACTACAGTTCCCATCTCATCTGAATGAGCTTTCATGCCTTTGTGACATGTGCCTCCCAGCCTTCCTCCCTGACTATTGATATTAATGCAGCAGAATGCTGATAAACATGATTCAAAACCTACGAGAGGCTCACACTGTACAAGTCCAGCATCTCCTTGATTTACTTCACTGGATCATCTCCTCTGTGTCACACTCACCCAATGACAGGAGGCTCCAAACAAGAGCATCAGACACCAGGATTTTGCTGTCTCTGTGCCAGCACAGGTCCTCATCTCAGGGGCACCTCAGCACAGCACTCAGTGGGTGTTTGGCATATCCATGGAGTGTTGTAGAAGAAGGAATTACAGGTGACCCTGCCCCTGGTAAGTCACAGTTTATCTCTACACTTTAGCTATGCAATTTAATCTGAGCCTTAAAGCCAATTATCTAATTCGAGTGTAAATATGCAAGATATTCAATGCCATTTATTCTGCCCAGAACAAAAACCCTCAACATTTATTAGGAATGAAAGAAAACAAAGATTATGTATCTCCTAAAAAACAACAAAAAAATGTTTGTGAAACAAAGATATTTCTCTTTTGACTTTCATTCTGAATAGTTTATTCTCATCATAAACCATCATGTAATTTTTCATCATTGTCTAGATAACATCTACCAAAGAACTGCTAAAGACAAAGAATAAACATGCAGTCATTCCTAATGACACCAATAGGACAGTGTAAGTACACAAAGGTTAAACAAACAAAACCCTAAAACCAAAACCCACTTGGAGCCATTTTCTCTGATCAAGAGTCTTCCCAGGACTGTCACACCACAGGGAAAGCACAGGAATCAAAACCATAAGAAAACCCAAAAGCTGCTCAGACTATCCTCATTTCATTTATGTGAGCTCTTTCTTCAAGTACTAAAATATGTAGAACATAGTTGGGGGGGTTTTGTTTGATTTCTTTAGATTTTGTGTTAGGGGTTTTTTAATACCAAAGTCACATTTTCCATACAAAGTTGTAGAATAGTTGGGTTAATAATCCCTTCTTGCCACCCTAAATATAGATTTCTGTCAAGGGCACATAAATGAGTCTTGTGAAGTTACAGGACTGGCTTTGGGATTAATGGTTCCTGTTTGTCACCTGGAATGGGGACTTTCAATAAATGCTTGCAGCATGACTATAATTGGCTCTTTTTGGTTTTAGTTATTTTACAAATATTTTATCGGCAACTCTTTGTAAATGAAGTCGCTTAACTGTGATTCAAGGTAACTAGAAACCATTCAGACCTCATGGGAAAATAAGTGTTCTCAGGAGAAGGAAAAAAACTCTTGATTTATAGTTGAACCTACAGATGAATCAGTTTATTTCCTTTAAGAGAGTTTTGCCTCCAGCTGCTTTGCTCCTATCATGTAACCACTGTGGTTTGGAGAACCTTGGAGAAGCAAAGGTCCCTGTGCGCCCTGCTGCCCCGAGCCTCGCACAGGGCCAGTGGTACTGACACCTGAAGTCTGGATTGTGATCTGCTGCTGACGGTGTGTGCTCCAGCACCGGCAGTGTGAGATTCAGGCAGCAGCCTCCCCCAGCACCGTGACACCCTTCAGATCCTGCTCAGCTGCGTCAGCTGCGAGCCGGTGACCGAAAAGGAAAACGCTTCGAGCCCGTGTCCAATTGCATGAGCTTCCAGCCTTCCAGAGCTGTTAGCACTCACCTTTGGAGACAGCACAGCAGGCTCGCTTTTAGTGCCTTACCACCTGGCACTGCATCACTTAATGGGTGAGCTTTCCGTTCTACTTTGATCAAAAAAAAAAAAAAAAAAAAAAACAAAGAGAAAATCAAATTCATCACAAACACCGTGCTGTACACATACCATCCAAAAAAAAACGGATTGAAAAAACACACCTGGTGCTTATGTTGCATTGTAGAGGAGATGAATCCCTCTGCAGACAGTCCTGGGACAGCCCCCTGGAACCTCCTTTGAGATAAGAAAAACTCCTTGCTTAGAATGACTCATGCTAGAAAACATGTAAGCTGTTCTTATCTTTTTAGAGTATTGTTGGTTAGGCTTGGTTCTTTATAATTGGTTGTCCCAAACAAAGAAAGGTAATATAGTTGGTCAAAATGTGTTCACCCTGTTTTCCATTGGTTTACTTGTGATCCCCCCAAACCCTATAAAATTACACGTGTGATCCCCCATCTTTGGATTTGTAGCCTGAGCCCTTCATGGATGATCACAAAGCCTGTGGAAAAAGTCTGAGCTGCTCTCCTGGTCTTTCGATGCCAGCTGGAAAGTACAGGTTTCTGTGAGAAGCCATGAAGCTGAGTGCCTGAAAGGCCAGCGCTCACAAACCTTGGAACTTGCCCCTGCCCAAGAACAACAGGGCAGGGGGACAAGAAAAAGTCACATTGCATGAACAGTTTGGTGTCTGAAAAAGTTATGTTCCACACACTTTGCCTGTAAAAGTCACTGAAGTACTAGAAAGATACACAAGAAATCAAAAACTAAGAAGTTATAATTACGACACAAAGCAATTACTTCAGAAAATGGTAATTCCTTTCCTCAGTAGTATTATAATCTAAAATCCTATTTATCCATGACTAGCCTACAGTAAACTCAGCATACATTCTAATGACTCTAGAAAGAAGTACTTTTATACAGTAAAAATAATTGAAATCAATACCTACTAAATTAAAAAATACAGGTCTTTGACAGTACCTCCCCAGGGTATGGGAAAACTGCTTTTTCTATTTCCCACCTCCTTTTCAGATTATTCTATTTTTGTGTTGATAACTAGCTGTAACTATTGGATCAGCTGTACTGTTGATCAAAGTATCTAGAATACTCCAGAATAATACTCTAGAATTGTACAGAATTAAATGAAACCAGGTCAAAATTGTGATACCAGACCAGGCATGGTTTTATTTCTCCTTGCTTTAAGACTAACTTTTAAAAAATTACTTTAACTACTATCTTTGTGGTGTGGCAATGACATCTCTTAGCAGAAAATGCTGATTTACTTTTTTAAACTAATTTTAAGTGTATGTTCACATGGAAAATGTGATTTTCCTCCAGAGAATAATTTTCAGAGAGGCAGAGAGAGAGAGAGAAAGAGTTGGCTGATAGCAAGAACTTTGTTATTTGCCCAAGTGAAAAAAAAAAGGAAAAAAATAAAAGAAAGCTTTAAAGATGTTCAGCATGTAGAGTGTTATGGGAGGTGGTCTTTTTTCATTCTGTTTTCGAAAAAAGTCAGTGATTTACAGTAATTCTGTATTCATAAGAGCTTGATGCTGCCAAGAGATAGATGCTGAGAGGTTGTTTATTCAAACTCACTTATTTCATGCAATGTTCAAACTGTATGGAAGGAAAACATAGGAAACAATAAAATGATGAAATATTCCATTACTCACTGCACAAAGCAAGACTTTTCTGGACACAGATTGTGTCTGACAAGGACCAGAACAAAGTCTGCTTTGCTGTCCTCTATAAGCAGTCTCTCACTACTAGATGAAAGGCAGATCTCAGCTTTAATGCACCACAGGAGACAGGAGCCTCATTTTGTAGCAGCCCAGCAGGGTCAAACTCACAAAGATCATGCAGATCCATAGGACAGAGCAGAACACACAGAGGTGAGATCAGCACCCAGATAAAGGGCACTGCAAGCTGGACAAGGGATGTTGGGTGGGAGCAGAACAAAACAGCCTCAGCAAGCCTTTGTCTTAAATTGATAACTTGTGAAAAATCTGCAGGCTGGCACATATTCAGTGGGATTTATTTACTGGACAAAGCCCAAAAATGTGAATCAATGCACTCCATCAGATTTTCCTCTTAATGTATTTACTGTGAGGAAGAAGAATATTTATTTTATAGTATTCATCTTTTATATGCTGCAGAAGGAAAACTTGAAAAGCTGTCCTTCTTTAAAACCAAAAGGAAACAGAGTATGTAATGATACAGTTCCTTGTCACAATTCCTGCCTGGGAGCATCCTCTCATCCATTACTCTGCATCAGTCTACACTCTGTCTCTGATATTTTCAAGTCTTGATAAAACCCATTTTTTGTAAAAACATACTACAAAAATGAACATGCATTCAAATATATTTAAAATTTAAAAGGAGCAACACTCAGATTGCAAGTAGTATTAAGACTGTGATATTATATAATCACAATTTATTACAAAATTATGTTTTGCATGCTGCACAGAGTACAACACAAGTACTACACTTTGTATAGCCATGTACAGCTGGTGTAAGGGGAAAGAAAAGGTCATAGGCATTTTGCAGACTACTTTAGTGTCCCTTAATCTTCTGCCTCTGTAACAGTTCACAGGTTTTTTTTTACTCATCTCAAAGTGGATTCATATCTGAGTTTTGAGAAGAATCCCCATCTTACATGTGACATGAAAATATACTGCTTTTTCAACAGCTGGCCTCTCCGTGCCTCACAATCAGTGATTTGGCTACAATTTGGTGCATTTCAGAACATCAGATGTGTGTAGGAACTGTCCAACAAGTGCCTCTACACAGTCATTTTCACAGCAGGCTTTACTTTGGAACAAATTCCCAATATCCCAACTCAGAGAAGACATCTTCTAAAATGACTTGTTTTTATCACAGCACTGACAGTAGTTCTTGGAAATTAATCACTTCATATTACCTTTGAGTAACCTCATGCATCCAACCTTTCCATCACTTCTGCACTGGGTAATTGTTCCTGTTGTAACTTAATTGGAAATTATGCCCAATGTCACAGTACCTCAAGAATAAAGCATTGATTCTTGCTTTCATTGCCTGATATTTGTTAGCAATTTGAGTTTCTGAGGGTTTCTGGCATTCATTTGTACATTTTATAAGAGCTAATTATTAATAATTAGATAGAGAATAGTCTGGATCATAGGAATAGAAAGGAAGAAGTTCTATCTCCCTGCCCCAGGAGAAGCTCTCTGCTTCTGCCTTTCCTGGCAGATATTCTAGTCAGCCCAGACACTGCTCAGTGGCTCTCGTGAGAAAGGTTTCACACTTCTCTGGTCAGCTTGTCTGGCGGGCATGCAATTAAAATATTTTTCTTAATTCTCAATAAACCTTTCCTTACTCCACAGCCACAGGAAAGACATTGCACCTTGCTACTTTACAACAGCCTGTTGCACACCTGAAAGTGCCACATACTTGATGTTTCAAGCTAAACACTGCAAGTTCTTCCTCGTAGTAAGGCTGTAGGAATCAGTCATTCCCATTTCTTTTCTATGGAGTGGTTACTGACTGCCATGCCCTGGCTGAAAGCTGTGCCACAGTAGAGAGACTGCTGAGACTGCTTCACTCTGATATTTGTTGGGTTTGGGCTGGTTTTGGCTTGTGTTTTTTAAAATATTATTATTCACTATGACACACATAGCTATATGATACCTATGTAAACTGTTTTACTTGGTAGGTAAACCTGCTTCAAAGTCAGCCAGGGCCAGAGTTTGTGGCAAGTCAGACTGGAGAAAGCACAAGCACTGGCCATCCTGTGCTGGGGTACTGGATTTGGCTGTGGTTTGATTTTTATCTGTCCCTGGAGCCAGAGAAGCAGCCCTGTGTCAAAGTTCAGTGTGCACATCTCACACTGAAGGGGAGCATTAGCCTGACTGGGTCAGGCTCACCAGAACCTGCCTGTGACAGCTGGAGTCCTGCTCCAGCAGGGACAGAACTGCAGTAACCCCATCTCTACAGCTTTATATGGCAGCCACACAGTATTTTGTACAAATCAAATCATGTGTTGCCGTGCAATTCAACACTTTCATTATTAGTGTTATTATTATTATTATGAAGAAAAAGAAAATCTTATTTTCTTCTCACTCCTCACACTTCGACAGATGTGTCACACGGCCACAATAAAATGATGATAAAAAACTGGGATGCAATCTGAATGATAATGACATTACAGCTGGCCCACAGCTTTTTACTATTTTTGATGGAAACAAAGATCTGTTCAGAAAGACAGGCTTCCACAACTCAGAGCAGAAGCAAAAAAAGCTTGTAAGTCTTGAAATATAGCATGAAAACTCAATGAGCAGCACTAGCACAAAAACTCAGCCCAAGATGAGCAGGTCACCTAACACCTGTATCACTAAAACCAAAACAAAATGTTGGTAACATAATGACTTAGCAACATGCTTCCTGAATTTTTTAAGACCTATGCAAATTATTAAGCATTACATTTCCATAATTTTTCAGTTTTATCATTTGCAAGACGATGTAACAAGGAGATGGGATCTGTCCAAAACGTAGAGATTCCAATATACCCTTTATGTGAATACAGTCTTGCAAGTCAATGCTGTTCTGCTGAAAACTCACTTGGTTTTGAACGGACCTGCCAAGGTTTTTTTACTCCAGTTGAAAAACTGAGCTCCCTTTTAAAGGATTCACCAAACTTTCTAGTGAATTTAAGTCCACAGTTTTATAAAAGGCATCTGAACACTGAAAAGCAAATTTATTTGGATGTACTCAACAGAGCCTCAAGTGAACCATTAAATTTTGTTCATTAGACTCGCTGACATAATTTAAAACACTTCATCCAGATAAATTTTATGTCAAGCACGGTTTCATTTGTCCCCATGTGAATTTTCACATAAGTCCAGTCAGCAGAAGTTCAAATGGGATTTAATAGAATGAGTAAAGTACTTTAATGATGGCTAGCAAGAAAACCAATAAAACCTTCAGCAAGTGTATTTCTTAACCTAAGAAAGAGATCCCTATGCATCAGTAGGAAAACAGATATCCCTCTTTTCGGCTTGCACTGATATAGTATCCACACAAACCTTTAGTGAGCTTTTAGGGAGGATCCTGTTTCCCATTAAAACAAAGCTTAAAGCCACCTTAGAGGCTTTGCTTCAGTGGGTTGCTTATTTCCCTCAATAAACCAGGCAAACACTAAAGGGCCATGGTTGATCTAGTAAAAGCCTGTTGTCCTGCTCCTCATATCTGAGGACGGGGCTCTCTGTAGACCTAAGCTCAGAGTTTCTCAGCAACATAAGCAAAATTTAATTTATTTTTTTTAAATTTTGCTTTTTGGTTGGGATATTGTCCATGCTTTGAAGAAGACCCAAAAAATCGTTTTTGCAGAAATTGCGGAACTGATCCTACAGGACAAGAGAATACCTGGATCAGTAGGCTGCTAGGAGACAGTGAGGGCTGAGAAGGGCTAAGGGGATTCCAAAACGTGTTTGGTGGAAAAGAGCATTTCCCCTCTTGCACACCCACTCGGCCCAGCAGGGCCATTTTTGCTCTGCTTTCTCTGCTCTCTGTGCTGGGTGGGTGGTGAGTGGGTGACTGCCCAGTGCCACAAACTTTACACACTCCTCATCCATGTAGGGGCTTTACGCAGCTTTAGTGAACTGAGCAATCAGTTATATTTTGGGGGTACCACCTGGTCCTTAATCCTGTCTTGCCATTTCCAGGTTCTGCTGGAAATGTAACAGACCTACCAGCAGAGGGATAGACACGTTCAAAAGCAAGTATCTTGATCAATGGAGGGAGTATACTAATGCCATTTTTTAGGTTTTTGGTTTTTTTTCCAGGAAAATATTAACTAATAATGTCCAAATGATTAAGGAAAGATTTGCAATTCACTTCTGGGCTCAAACACTGAACAAAGACAAGGAATGTGACATTTTTTCATTGCCTGTTCTCAGTGATAAACAGTGAAAAGTGGGGGACAGAAGGCATAGGCAGAGTGGAATATTTACTTTCCCAGACACAGACAGAACTCCCAAGTGAAACACAGAACGTTCTAAAATTATTTTAGAAAGCTCTCTTATCTCTTGTCCTCTGCCATTGTATTGAAAGCACTGACAGCTTTGGTAATTTTGGCCAAACCTTATCTTTCCCTACACACTCCTTTTCCCATGTGCTCTCTGAAGAACGGACAGGCAAGTTCTGGGGAACTTTTATTATTAAAACTTCATTAAATCATACAAGTGCTTGTGATGACCACTTCACTAAGCAGCTTGGGCCTTGGAGTCTCTGCACAGAGAGATGCTCAGGCTGGAGGAATCTGCCTGGGGCTGCTTCAGTACCCAGCAGTTTGACACAATTTTAGCTTTTAGAGAGGTCTGGCAGTGCTGTAGAGGGGGGCTCTAGATGCAATTTTTGGGAAGAGGCCATTTAACCTGCCTTAATTGTTGAGGCTGACAATGCTGTTTTACCTCTTCTCTCCAGAAATCCCCTGCCACACCTCAGAAGTGCTACTTGGTGGTGTTATAAACGACTCAGACCCCAAGCGGGAACGAGTTATAAAAGTTTTATAGAGAACTAATAAAAAATCCCCAAAGCAAAAAGAACAGTGCTGGGAGTGAGACCGACTGCCAGAGGCACATCCACAAAACAGTGGCTCTGCCTTTTATACCCCTGCTGTTGCATCAGCCAAATACATATTTATAAGCAGTCTTGCATTGTCTGGTGGCAACAATACAGATGGGAGAAGAGAGGATTAAAGGGAGAACAAAAAGGACTTCAAAAACAACCTGCAACAACAGTCGCACCTCAGAAGAACTCTAAACCTTAACAAAACTTCTTTTGACACACGTAATGTCCATTCCTCATTTGTGAGAGCCAAGCACCACACCACCCACCTGAGAAGATAAAACAACTGGACACTGCATGGTTCAGCATGAATCAAGCAAATACCACTTTGTTGCTCTCTTCTAACCCTAATATACAATATCTCTACACACTTTAAGGATTATGATTGTTCAAACAAAAGTTTTTGTTGTTTTTGAAAATAGAAGTATTTTTTCTTTTTTGTTGTTTTGGGGGGGCGGGGTAGTAGGGGGTCTTCTCTCTTTTTTTTTGTTTAAATTTCTTATAGGATCATAGCTACTTTAACTTTGTTTACTTTACTATAAATGTTTTTGCTTATGTCTACAGTTAGAACATTTTATCTACCTCAAAATGCATCTTTATGAGTTATAGGAAAATAAGAGTCTCTTCTTTATAAAAGAAAAATTAGTTTAGGAGTGAGGCATTTCCACTATTTTTCATTTTGAAGCCTGAAAATTCTGTAAGCTTCATGTGAATACATGCAAGACACAGCTTAGTCAGCTCCCAGCTGAGATATAGAAAAAGTTTGCATGTCTACAGTCATGATAATACATACAATTCAGTCTGCATGTGCTCTTTGAAAATTATTCTTTGTGCTCTCAATCAGATTTGTACTTCAAGTCTGGCAAGAAAATGGACTTTTCACTCTTTATTTTACTCCTTCAGGGTCTAGCTGGTCTGGAATTTTTTAACAGTCAGGTATCTAGAGATTAATTAGGAAGAGAAAACACTCTCCCATATTGAATCCAAAACAGAAACACAAACACAAAACCCTCCTTCTAAAAAACTATAATTGGAAGCACAGTAATGTTTTCTACACAAACAGCCAATTGGAATTATTGGAATTCTTTCCTCTCCATTTGCTGTGAGTCTCCACATTCCCAGGCAGGCAGACAACAGTGCTGGCTGTCTCAGAAACAAGCACTGTGCATTTGAGCCTCAATACTCCCCTTCTTTCAACCTGCTGTCAACTTTCAGACCACAAACTAAATGAACCCTTAAGACACCTTCTCTTCCCCCAGTCCCTCCCTCCTTCCCACTGCCAGTGCAGGGAGACAGGGCATGAGGGTTTGGCCAGTTTGTCACCTGAGGTTTTCTTCTGCTGCTCTGGGAGAGGAGTCCTTCCCCCGTGAGACCGTGGGGTCCCTCCCATGGGAGACAGTTCTCCATGAACTCCTCCAGCATGCATTCACTCTCACGAGCAGCAGTCCTGCCAAAACTGCTGTGCTGTGGGTCACTTCCACAGGGTGCAGCCCTCCAAGGACAGGCTGCTCCAGCCTGGAAGCAGAGCAGGGCCCTCTCTCTCCATAGGGTCTTCCACTGGAGCACAGCCTGCTCAGGAATCCACCTGCCCCAGCCTGGGCACCTTCTCCATGGGCTGTGGGTGGATCTCTGCATCCCCATGGATCCCCATTGATCCCCCTGGCTCCCCCTGGGCTGTGGGTGCATCTCTGCATCCCCATGGATCCCCATGGATCCCCCTGGATCCCCCTGGGCTCTGGTTTCTCTGCATCCCCATGGATCCCCCTGGGCTGTGGGTGGATCTCTGCATCCCCATGGATCCCCATGGATCCCCCTGGGCTGTGGGTGGATCTCTGCATCCCCATGGATCCCCATGGATCCCCCTGGGCTGTGGGTGCATCTCTGCATTCCCCATGGATCCCCATGGATCCCCCTGGGCTGTGGGTGGATCTCTGCATCCCCATGGATCCCCATGGATCCCCCTGGGCTGTGGGTGGATCTCTGCATCCCCATGGATCCCCCTGGGCTGTGGGTGGATCTCTGCATCCCCATGGATCCCCATGGATCCCCATGGGCTGCTGGGCTACAGCTCCTTTACTGTGGTCTCACCACAGGCTGCAGAGGAATCTCAGCTCAGGCACCTGGAGCACCTCCTGCCCTCCTTCTCCCCTCACCTTGGTGTTGCCATGTTGTTTCCCTCACACCTTCTCACCTCCTCTTCTGTGGCTAGAAGAAAAAAATGTGCCCCACTTTGTTTTGGTTTTCTTCTTAAATCTGTTCTCCCAGAGGTGTCACCATTAGTAATTGGCCCAGTTTAGGCCAGCAGCAGCTCCATCTTCAGAGCCATCAGGGACTGGCTCTGCTGGACATGGTGGAAACTTCCAGCAGTTTCTCACAGAAGTCACCTCTGTGGTCACCCTGCTACCAAAACCCAGGCCGAGCCAAAAAAAAAAAAAAAAAAACAACAACTTATTTTTATCTCATCTTTCTCAGAATAATGAGGTATTTCCAAATTATGAGGGAAGAGAAGCTCTTATTTGCTTATCTCATGCCCTTTTACATCTTCCACTTCAGTTTTACACCATGTTTCAAACTGACAAAAAATGAAATTCAATTATGAGAAAGCACAAGGCACGAACAAATGTTTGAACAAAGTGATAAATGCTGGAGAAATAGAAATGTGGACATTTAAATGTATGTCAAGCTTTCAATCCCTACTATACAGCATAAATAACATGGGAGGATGTGGCTTCGCTACTTGAGAAGACATGCATCAAAACATTTTGACACATTCAATAAGCTGTTGAACACGACTAAAATGCTAAAGAAATAGATGAGCTGTAAGGAGGAAATATGCCAACATGTCAGGAGAGATGAACTGGATTATGTAAGAAAGGGACAACCCTTTGTTTCTCTTTTGTTTCTGTGAAGAAGCAGCAAAACTTGTACAAATGTGAGATAATGGAGTTTAATTTCACAAACCAAACCCCTTGTCTAAAGCAGGACACAGACCCCTTCCTACTATCAATAAAACTGTGACAATGCTGGAGAAAATTTACTTTCCTTCTAAAGGACAAAGCAGTGTATCTATTGGGCCAGATACAGAAACCTGCATATATTGCCTAACCCCAAATGCACACTTTTTTCCTACTCATTCACACATTTATTGAAGTATCATTTTCCAGAAGGATAAATACTAAATACTAGCATTGCTTTTATCCTTTCTTCCTCCTAAAGAACTAGTTTCTAAATATATATATATGCACACTTCTAAGAAAAGGAAACTTCAAGCAGAGCTGCTTCACTAAAGTAGAGAGTGATTTACCTGTTCTGCTTCAAATGTCATTACTATTCTTTTTGTAATATCAACTATCATACAGCACATTTCACCTGTGTTCATTTTTCATTTTTTTACCAGGTTAATGCCTTTCAGATGCCTTTAAGGACATACATTACAATTTATTTTAAAGATTGCCTCCTTTGATTTGAAGCACTGTGAAGGAACTGCAGTTTGACATGTCAAGAAACAATACTGTTTGTTAACAATTTGCAGAAAAATGTTTATCCCAACACGAAAAGCACACAGCTATAACTCTTCTGCCAGGAGGAGTGCTACACGAATGTGTTTTCTTAGATGAGAGCAAGAGAAGCTGGATGAGAAAACTGGCAAGATGGAAGAAGAAAATAACAAGCAGAGTGAAAGATGAAATCTCTGCTGTGTTGACCTCGATGCAGTCCAGAGTGACTTCAATGTGGTCAGAGTTGGAGTTGTCAGGTGAGGCCAAACTCTCAGTGCTTGGTGCCAGGAGCCCTGGCAGATGGGGAGCTCACACTGTGGTGCTCCAGGGTGTGTCTCACCTGCCTTCTCCTCTCTATATCCAACAAGCATCCTCTCTTGTTTCTCCTGGACTGTCCTAATCCAAGGTCACGTTCTGCCAGCATCTTCTCATCTGACACAAATCTGTAACTTTCTAATCTCCCACCTCTTCCAGGCCTCCTTTTCCAAGCAGCCTTGCCTGCCTTGTAAATCAGTTCTACACTCAGTTCCCAAGCAGGATCTCTGTTCCCACTTGCCTTCTGTGCCTGACCTTACTGGAACCATCATCCATCTGGGCTAAATCTCCATCCTTGCACCACTACTGCTCACCTGCTAAATTATTCCTAGATCCACGCTAAGAATCATTTCTAAGACCCATTAGCATCAATGCAAATGCTTTTTAATTGTCTGGCTAAATCACAGAAGAGATTGGATAAATAGAGCTCTGAAGATGGGGTAGAAGAGTTAAAGGAGGAGGAAAAATCTCTTTGAGATGAAGCAAGACCCTGACAGTAATTTCAAATTAAATATAATCATCGGGAAATTGATTTGAGGGTAAATGGGTAAATACTGGAATGATCACTTTAGTGTGGAGTAACAAAAAAAATGGCAAATAAAGCACTAGTTCATGTCAGTGTAGGAAAAGAATGATTAATTCTATGTTTCACTATAACACAAGGCACCCTTTATAAACCTGAAATATGTAGAAAAACATGAACTACTTTGCTGCAGGAAGATACTGATTTACAGGACGAGAAAATGAGAAATTTTGAACAGTAAAGTATTCTGGAGAAGTATTGCACAGCAAAAAAATGCAGATGGTTATGAAGAAATGTACTGAACACGGAATGACTAGGAGTGTCCTGGCTTGTGTTTTTTTTCAGTACATGAATAAAACACATCAATTAAAATCACATCATAAGAAATAATGCTAAATAGGAAAGTACATGCCATAACACAAAAGAATTGATCCCATTTATAGAAGGAGTCATTGCCAAATTTCTTTGGCTTCAACCTGCCCCACATCTACACATACACAAACACACGTGCTGGCTGTTCCTGAGAACACACATGGCTTGTCATCATCACTGACTAATGGAAATTACAGTGACAAATGCAGAATCCAAACCTCACCTAAAGGTGACATGTAATCAATATATTTGCATTCCCTCACAAGCAAGGATAAGGAGGAATATGGTACCCTGAATTTATACAAGAATATATAATCTTGGCTATAAATATAAGAGCTATCCATCACTCCTACTTATTTGCCCTGTCAGCTGCCAGGCAGCAATTTTTCAAGCTGGAACCAGGATCCTGGACATGATGCCCTGCTGGGATTGCAGGAAGAATACGAATGGGTGTTAGGTTATAAATTGCTGCTCTAATCCCATATGGCACATAATCCTCCTGCAAGGCCAAACAAGGAACTTCTGGATTTCACATGGTGGTTTTATGAGGCAACAGAATCAGCAAGTTTGAAACAAGCAGCTCCTAGAGACATGAAGTGAAGCAAACTCAGCAGAAGGGAGCTCTAATATAACTCTGATTGCAGCCTGCTACTCAGTTCTGAGTTCATCTTTGCCTCAAAATTGCCACTAAAGATGAAATAACCACCAATAAGGACCTTTTTAGTACTGCTGCACCATAAAGCTCATAAAAAAAAAAATCACTACCCCACTCAGTATGACTAATGGAGGCACTGCATCTTCTGCTTGTAATAAGGGGCAAAAATTGACACGAGGAACAGTGGAAGATCAGGCCTCTGTGCTTGAAAAACATCCTTCCAAACATCATGAGTAAGGAAGAGAGGATCTCTGATTTCAGAGTTGGGTGAGCATTATCTGGAGCTGGTTGTTAGCAGCACTCACTGTGCTGTCCCTCAGCCCTGGCACATCCATCTCCCACTGAGCCATATGGAGGAGACAATGGAGCATGAAGATCTCCCAGCCTGAAAGGGATCATGAGACTTCCTGATTAGATGAACCTCACTTTCTAAAAAAATGCGTATTCCCTCTTTGTTAAAAGAGTCTTTCCACCCAATAATCCCTGTCACTGAGACAGAACACAAAACTGTAGAAAAGGTTATATACTTCTATCCCAATTTAATGCACAAAGTTGCATAAAAAATATAGCATGTACATGAAAGGGAAGTGGGCGCATCTGACTGCACCAGGAATTCCTTCCCTCACTCAATCCCAATCACCATAATTAAAATCACTATAGTGATTCAGGATTCAAACCTGTACTTCCAAAGTAATTCTTCATGCTGAATTGACAGCAGATTTTTTTACCCCTTGAGAGTGTCAATAATTGATATAAAAACTGAGCACAGAACATCCAAGAGATATTAACTTGATAGTAATAAATGTCACTTCTCTGCGTATCCCAGCAATACCTACAACTTCTGACCCAACTGCTCAGCCAGTTTCATTTCCACAGTCACAGGTGTGGGGGTTCTTTTTGGCAAGATGGAAATCCTCAATCCACTTCTCAACTGTCCACTAAAAGACCAGGATGTCTGTGTCTTGATCAGCTTCAATTTCACAGGGAAATATCAAAAATCTTGACTAAAAAGCCATGAAAACACAGGCATGCCATTACAGTGGTGAGCAAGAACATCTCCTTCCTTGTTTCCAGTCGCTCGGGCAACACTCCCAACCTCATTGAAGGTTGCTAGGTAAAACCAAATATTTGGGAAAACTCACAAATACAAAGTGCAAACAGAAGCAATGGCAAACTTGAATTTGCTTTCGCCCTGTGTGAATTTTATGGCTACCACAGGACTAGAACAAATCACAAGGTGCAGATTTAATTGATTTCTAAAAATGCATTTCACTGCTTTCTAGCACAAAACCATTTCCAGCTGGTCATCGTAAGAAGGGCGTCGTCAACACAGCTGTCCCCAAAATAGTGTGAAGGGTCTGTAATTTTTTCTGTTTTCAATTGAAAATACTCTTAATGTGTAAAGTGAAACAGCATCCTGGAACTGCTGCTGGCACAGATGTTCAGTGGGAATCTGAATAATAAATGTGAGTGGGAATTCATGCGGGGGACTCCAAGTCTAAAATCAAGTGTTGCCCAGCAGCTCTGGTAGCTCCCAGTGCTCCCCTGTGACCGAGGTGGTTTGAAGCACTGGAATAAATGTCTTTTCTTCATACTGGCAGTTCAACTTCCCTTGGGAAGGACAATGTCTGGAGCTGCCTCTGTCAGAGCATGCGACAGAAACCAGCAGCAATGTGGGAGAGATTCCTGAACACGCTCAGAGGTCCTCCCAGCCTGACACATACGGTGTGTTATCCACTTGGCAATCTTGCACACTCACACTGTCTCCCTCCAACACTGAAAATGCTCACAGGCTCGAATAAATAATCTGTTGTCAAAACCAGAAAAAAATAAAAGCAAATTTATATTTTAGCAGGAGAAGTGGGGGTCATTGCTAGAGCTGAAGCAATCATATTTTTCTTGATTTCTGAAGTCTTTTTGGAGACCTGAATGATCTTGACAAACACCTAATGAAATAATTCAATATATTTTCTTTATGCAGTATGTACATTTATTGACTCTGACTTCTGAAGAGTGCATTAGATATAGTACCTTTCTCAAATAATTAATCACCATTTTTATCAGTCAGAGGTAGCTCAGTTCAGGTTTAAATGATTATTACTTTCCCTAGACTGCCACTCTTTTTAAATTATTTATAAGACTGGGGACATTTCTATTAAAAGATTTGATGCCTCCATGTAAATTTTCTAAACATGAAATAGGTTATTGATCATTGTTCAACACTTTTCAGTGACCAAATATAGCAGAGAAAAGCTATTACAAAAAGCAATGCTGTACTTGTCCTCTAATTCCAGGTAACAGATAGATGGCACGATGGGAAACTGCTGACTGAAGGATTTAAATACAATAAAGCTGCTTTTACTGGATAGAAAGCTGCATTCCAAAATTACATTTTTCAAAAGAGGAAAGACAGGTGAAACTGGAGATCTTGCATTACTTGGGATATTACAGGGAAGAAAAACCTCAAACTGTTGGCTTTTGTTTTTATGTTTTTGTAGTTTTTTGGGTTTTTTTTTTGTTTTCTTTTTTTTTTTTTAATTCTTCTCAAGTCCTTTAGCAGTTTAGCAGTGATACAGAGCAATATTTTTTTAACACAAGGGGAAGAGTTCCATGCTGCTTCTTTGCTGGGCACTTAATCATCTGCTTTTTCTTCAAGTCACTGAAATGTCCCCTAATTAAGCTAATTTAAACTTGCCTAGCTGACACGAGGCATTAACACCACCATATATTAACACCACCATAAACTGCATCTGCAAATTAGAGATTGGATACTTGAAGCTGTGATGGACCATCCCCTCATAGTAAATGAAGAACAAAGTGTACCAGAGCTTATTCATCCACCTTTTGAGAGGTCTGCACAAACATTTGGATTTGGACAAATTAATGCTGATGCAGTTTGGTGTTCACAGTGTGGGATTTAAATAAAGATTGCAGGATCACTTCCAAAGTAAACTTGCAGCGTATTATTTGATTTCTTTAGAGCCATTTAGATTTGTTTGCCTATTGATCTTGGTGGCTGGGTCTGGGATCTTCCCAGAGAAAAGAGGAAGGGAAAACCATTTTCAGAAGAATCTCAAAGCCAAAAATCATTTCTAAAAATAGAACCCATCTTAAAAACTCACCTTTCCCCAAGAACCATTCTCTGTCTTAGCCACATTCTTATTTAAGTAGTTGCTTAATAAATGTCTTCCCCCTGGCTTTTTGGCTGCAAAATCAACAATCTAACAAGGGCTGAGAATTTTATTTAAACACCTTTACCAGAATCCTTTATTGCTAATTAAAATTTTAATACGTTAAAATTACTTTAATACATATTTATATTAAAAGTCCCTTCTTTTTCCACCAGACATTGGCCTGACTTCTCTTTAGTCTATCCCAAATCCACCACCAGGATGGTTTACAAGCAGATAAGCCCAAGCAAGGTGGTTCTCCTAGAGAGTCATTGCTTCCACAGCTTCACAGGCAAGCAGTTATCTTTGTTCTTCCAAACAGAATGATTGTTCTTCGGTCTGAGCATAAAAAAATCCAGAAAATGTGCACCCTTTAACAGGGAGGAAACAAGTTCACATTTTGAACTTAAGAGCCCTATGCTCATCCCGTGTTCAGATTGACAGCTCCTTATCAGAGTGCAATTATTTGGAGAATATAAAAATCCATCTGAACTAATGCAAGTCCTTCCACCACTGTTCCCTTTCACATATTTGCACATGTTTTGGGGTTTGTTTTTTTTTTTTGGTAACTGCCTTTATATAAGATTAGTCACAAAATAAATATTAATATTTCCTTAATAATAACTAAAATAAGCTTGACATAACGCACAGTGCAGAACATAGTCCCAAACCCCTTCCCACTAGAAAATATTATTCAAGGACCTATGTATCATTTTTTTTAATATTAAAAATAGTGTAATTTAATGCAGAATGTTCAGAAGATTAAAATACCTTTCTTGCCATTTGGCCTGAAGAGAAGCACATTCCTCTGCACGGAGAAGTGCAAGTTTGGTATCAAGACACCTCCCACATAAAATAATTCAGAGTTGTTTTTAAACCTTCCATCACTTGGAATCCTAAATCACCTTCACGTTGCCTACAAAGCTCAAACGTTGTGCTTACCTGAAAACAACATGTCTTTTTTATATACAGTAATATTATTATGGGGATTTATTTTCAAAGGAAATTGAACAAGGCAATATAAAGGCTCTCAAAGGAATAATAAGCAGTAGTCAACCTTGGTGGATGAAGCAGTTATTTCCTATTTCTTTTTCTATTATGTATTCATACTAGAAATATGCCTATAAATGATCAAGTAGGAAACAACCTTAATCTCCAGGATAAAATGACCAAAATAATTTGCACAGAGAGCCACAGCCCTACTAATAGGTTTTTTGGTGAGGCAATCAAAGTAGAGTTGAATCTGTACAATGAAAGAAAGTGTCTATTTAAGAAATTGAAGAAAACAGCAGGACAGCTGAAAAAATAATGACTATGTAGATGATGTTCAAAGGTGGGGTACCCTAAATAATTCTGGGGGGGAAAAAAGTGAGTGAAAGATTACATCAAAAAGCACAGAGAACATATTTGAGGTGAAAAGCAAAAACTGAAAAAGCTGATTTTTTCCTTAGAAGTGGTGTCTGCAACTATAATTAAGGAGAAAGTGCTTACAACTGGAATTATATCCATGCTCCCCCATCAGAATTGGAGAAATGCAAGGACCAGGGTGCAAAAAAGCCAAATTACTGAAACAAAGTACTCGTTTGTGATATAATGAAGTAAGCACTCCAATATTGCATGTATTTGTTACAGCAGTTGCTAAGGAAATACATAGAAATGTTGACCTGGACTTACACACAATTTAACAAAAAAAAAAAATCAAAACACCAAATTATTTATTCCACCATCTGTTCGATACAAAGCAAATGTTATGAAAATTTCAAGAGGCTTTCAAGAATAAAGAAGAGCAAAAGGATTGTTAATTAAAATCAGCAGGGGATGATCTCCTCATTGTCTGAATCTCCTTTGATCTTCCTTAAAAAGTGGAAAAATATCTAGAGACCCAAACATCTGCAGCGAAGTCAAAGAGGCCACAACATTTTATTCATGTTTCTGCTACAAACCCCTTCAGCTATATTCCACTTGTCTTTTTTGATAGATTTCCCCAAAAAAATAAACAGAATGGAAATATTATTCTTTTTGATACATTCAGTTAACTTTCCAAGACTTCAAAAAGGGGTCTCAGGATCATTTTAATTCTGAAGCAAATAAATAGGTGGTTCCATAAAACCCACTGCTTAGGCATCCTTCAATCTTATGATTCCAGAGGACAGCACAAAAGAGAAGTCAGTGGAAATGATCTGAAGTGGTCCATCAAGGTGGAAAGAACTGGGAAGGCTCTGGGAGATTTCAGGTTCTGCTTAAGGAAAGGGAAAGCAACACCTAGAGTACATTATTCAACTTTTCCAGTAAACCAACCTATTTTCTCTTTGTTTCTATTTTTAAATTACTCCAAAAAGATTTGCTCAGCTGCCATAAACAATGCAACTTCAAGCGTTTAATTGTTAGATGTTGAGAAAAGCTGAAAAGAAAAGCTGAAATAAAACACAGCCCTGAGACACCCCAGTGACCTGGCCACGTAACTCGTGCCACATGCTCAGATCATACCATGGCAATTATCTTGCAGAAGGCCAGGGCAAGGTACATAAAACACTTTTTTGGGGTTTCTGCAAAGTCTCCATGTTTTACATTTTACAGTTTGAGCCTCTGCAGAGCTTCAAAACCAGTTGTGTGTTTATTTGTAGGAAGTAAATGGAGCTCCCAATAACCACTTGTTTAATTCCAATATTATTTCTGCAGAATATAGATTTCATCGGGGGAAAAAAAAAAGTTATATGAAGAAAGCTTAACATTTCATTCTGCTTTTTTTTTTTATTTTATTTTCATTTCTTTCTGTACTACAGTGACCTGAGAACGTAATTAATGGTAGAATATGGTCAGGTAATTGCAAGCAGTTCAGAGCACTTCACGAAGTTACTGCCCTTGACAGCTCATTCTGTGCAGACCTGTCACCCACTACAAGGCAAAATGAAATAATTTTTCACATGTTTCTTTCGAGGAGGGACGGCTGTGGCCACAAGCTGAAATTTCATTTCCTCAGTTTCCCAGTCTCTAAGCACAATGCATCCCATATGGAGACATAAGCACAATGTCACAGTATTATTAATACTAAGCCAGAGCATATAACAATTATTTGCTCCCACAGAAGTTGTGGCAGGCACAAAGGTCAAACATTTAACTCAGTGATGCAGAACAAGCCAGGTTTCTGCCAGGAGCATCCTCCCCTCTGCCCTCTCTGCTGCTGGAAGTGGCAGCTGTAGAAGACTTCGAGATTTGCCTAAGCAATGAATTCCCACTGGTGTGGCTGAAAAGTTGCCTTAGCTTTTTCTCTTCCACAGAAGCATCTACTTCAGCTCAACACAGCAGGGCTGTTACAGAAAGCATATTCAGAACTCCATGCTTACCCAGAATCTGCTCACTGTTCACAACTACTCTAACAGCCAATGTAGGGGAGAAGTTCTTTATAAAGAATGCCAGTGCTTAGCAAAATTTGGCTTTAAAAACTTGTGTCCCACTAATGTGAAAGATTCTGGCTTCTGTTACACTAAACCAACCAATCCATTGCACCGACCCAGCCACACACAAAACTATGAAACTGAAGTTTTAAGAGCTCAAGACGAAATACTGAAGTCTTCTCTTGGTGAGGCACAAGAAATTTTTCTCCTCTTGTTTAAATCCTCCAGTACTTTCTCATAAAGGTTTCATAAGATAAGAAATTATTATTTGCTCACACAGAGTAGATGGTGAATTAGTATTCCAGTAGTACTTTCAAATTAAAATGGATTATCTTCGATTTCTGTTGTTACAGCATTCATTAAATGCCATTTTACCAACTAGAAATTAGAAGCAATTATGCATATGCAAGTAGTCACAGAGTAGGGACATTTCTCCATTTAAAAAAGACAGAATTATTTACTATTGTCATGCAACAATGCATCCTCTTCCTACACTCTAGGAATGCCCCTGGCACCACCAGCAAATCCAGCAGCTATTGGAATTCTTTCAGCACATTATCTCCTACGAATGAAGTTACAGCACACTACAGGGCTTAGTCTAGGTAACACTACAAAAAGCTAAGCCTGGAGAAGTACATAACCCATTGTCTAACTTTATTTTTACTATCAGAGCCACTGATGTGAATGGGGATAACCCCTGTGGTTAGCTAGGCACGTACTGAAGTGCTTTGTCCAAAGGTCCCACTATGACAGGGTACATCTGAAAAAAGGTTATAATGTGTGTGTGTGTGTGTGTGTGTGCATCTCTGCAGTCATGAAGAAGGGAAATAATTTGTAATGCAGTGAGTTAATTAAACCATTTCTGCACACAAGATCAGGATCAGTTACTGCAATCCTTGGACTCCAGACTCCCACATTCCCAGGGGCTGGTGGCCACAGGTACCAGCTACAGAGCCAAAACCAGAGCCAGCACTGCTTCACGTGGAGCAGGCTTACTACACATCTCTTGGATCCAATTTAGAACTGGTTTTACCAACCACCACAATTACTTTAATACCTCATACTCCACAATCCACAGATGTATCACACAGAACCCCGGGGCTCTGAAGCCAAGGGAATTACAATGGCTAAATTGCTTCAGATTTCTTCTGGAGCTGTCAGAGAGCAGAAGTGTTACTGTCAGTTTGCTGCTCACTTTAACTGCTCTGCACTGTCACTTAAACAAGTCTCACATTTACAATTTAATAAATAACAAAATACATACAATACTAAGTGGATTGCTGTAAAGATACTGATTTTATTACAGTGAAATACTAAGATGCCAGCCTGCTATGTTAATCAATATGGTTGCCTTGGTTGCACAAAGATAATTAAATTTTAATTGAAATTCACTAAGATTACCTATAAATATTTCAGCAAAGAGGATAAAAAGAGAATATTAATATTTTATTTATCATGGATAATACTTTTAAAACACCTTACAAAAAAAGAAAACAAACAGAAAAAAATGAAAACGAAATACAACTTTTTTTATGGAGCAATAACAAATGTATGAATCTAAAATTTTTTCCCTAGATACCCAGTTTTTACTTCATGCTCAGCAAGACCTTTCTGTTTATCACTATAGAGGACCTTTGACAGCCCAAACAGAACAGGAGAAGACAACCTCTCATTATTAAGGTTTGTTTCAGGTACACATGTGGATCCCATAAGAACAAGATGGAAACAAAACTTAGAATCATAAAACAGGTTCTTCTCCTCATTCACTTGAAGAAGAATAGATTTATTCCACCTGTATTAACATAAAACACTGGATTTGGACTACACTGCTTGCCCTGGAGACCACCCTGGAGGTGGGTGAAGAGTGCCCAATTTCCCAGCAAATTCCAGTGCCACTATCAGAGATGCACAGAGTCTCTGAAAGACATCACCAAGAGATGTCCAAAATTCAGGCTGAACACTACATGTACTGGGTCTCCATCTTACCCAGGCCAAATTCCCACTTGAGTTGCCCTGAAACATTGGGTCACAGCCACAAGATTCATTGCTAAAACCTGTTCTTCCAAACTGAGTGTAGAGGCTTCTACCTGGTGCTGGTACTGTCACTGTGAGTACCTGACTGCAATGCTCTGGGGAGCAGGACACAAAACACAAGGAGGAAGACGTGTCCACTTTCATGTTTAGGATGAGATTCCACACTTGGGTAGCTTGACTGACTTCAACAAGCATGCAAGCACCTAAAGGCTTCATCTAGTAATTTTTTTGAGGTAAAGACCTTGGGTGTGAGAATATAGCTAGAGAACAGAGTATCAGTTTTAAGGGATGTTCCCATTTACACAATTTTTACATGAAGCAGTAGGCAAAGCACTCTGGAGCACAATTTCTGCCACAGCACCACCTCTACCTGGAATTACATACATGCACCCAAATCTCACACTTGGCTTGGAAAATTTACCCTCAATGGTTCATATTGATTATACTGCTTCAGTTCATCCAAAAGTTAGCAATGGAAGGAGGATTTTAACTCACCTGCACTAAGGGTCCTTTAGTCTGAGAAAGAAGTGCCAGATTCTGTTACAATGATGCCAACTGATTCTCAGAAATTCTAATGGGAAAAATATTGCCACTTTCAAAAAGATCAAAATAGCTCCCAATAATGTTTTAAAATATTGATTGGCTTTGAAAATGTAAAAGGAAAATAGAACCCTACCCCGGTGTTCAGATGGGAAGAAACAATACAGCAAATGATTGTACACATCTGGGATGCTCCATCCCTGGAAGGGCCAGGAACAGATGTCTGACGTTTGCAACAGCAACTGCTATTCCCAAACCAGTACCTGGTGCAATCATGCCTGGCCTGATAATGTACTCCATGTGCTCCAGTGCTGCACATGCCAAATAAAGCAACAGAGAATGAGCAAAACAAGAGACAGAAGGAAGGAATCAGCTGCACATCAGCAGCTCTGCTGCCTCTTTTCCTACTGGGGTTTGCTTTCACAACCCTTCTGCCTTGAAGCTGCAGCAGAGCAGGAGGAGCACAGCTGCCCCTGGAGAGGGTTCCAGCCCCGTCCTTGGCACCAGGCACTGCCACAGTGGCAACACGAGCCACGTTCCCACATCCCAGGTGTTCCCATGGCCATGGAAAAGTCCCCCTTTGCAGTCCCTGAGCCATGGCACTAGAGCGCCCTGCAACTTAAAACACAAACGTTTTGCATTAAGCACTTGGAGTACATCTCATTAAGTACAGCCCAGTTTCTGCAGCACATGGGCAGAAGCAGCTATCACGTCCTTTACAGCAGCAAAGGTTTCTTGAAAATGGAAAAAAAAAAATTAAAAATAAATCAGAGCTACATAAGGCCATTTAAGAGACTAAAAAATGGATGCAAAAAAAGACATAACAGGTTGTATTACACTTCAGGAATCTTTGCTAAGGTACATTTAAATCCCTCATGCTGAAGTATTATGTAAAATCTCTTCTTTCCAACATTTCCATATCTGATCAGTGTCTGTTTTGAATTAAAGGAATGAAAGGGGTTGGGGGATGTGTCAATAACAATCACCAGCTGGGAAACCCTAGAAACCAGACTTTAGCACATTATATATACTTGAAGGAAACCTCCAATACATGGATTGACAAGTTTATGGTTGCTTTTCAGAAAACCAGATTATAAACATTGCACTGGGTTTTATTCTCCTTTTTGATTCTTTGTTGTTGCAGAATCCATTACATGATATTTTTCGAGGCGTTAATGAACACCAGCAAGAAAAAAACACTCCTACCTATAGCAATCTTTACTTTATCCACATGAAAGGTAGCCAGTTTATTTCAAGATAATTTTCATAAAATGCACCAAATGAGAGCCATGGAAAACACAAGCAAACATACACTTCAGTGAGCAGAAAATCCAGCTGAAATAAGAATTCCAGTATTAATGAGGAATTCAAAGCTATCTGGTCAGTTTTCAGCAGTTTTAGACTTTAAAATCCATGGATGCAGCCAACCACCCCTTCCAATCCAGCAATGCTGTTTTGTTTTTTTTCAATGAGACCACAAAAAACTCTATTTCCTTCAGGGTTTTACATATTTGCATTTCAATTTAGAATGCTTTATTAATTTCATAATTAAATTGATACTGTTAAAGCATTTCAGATTTATGTTACTGATTTTGCATCAAGAAGAAAAAAAAATCAGTACTATTAAAAAGAAAAAAAGGTATATTTTTAAAAGCTGCCAATGATATTGAAATGACCAAAACACTTAAGCCCCTTTTAACCAGTTCAAGAAATTCAGTTTTCCAAGAACCATTTTAGTTTTCCAAGAACTAAAGATTCTCTACAAGAAAACCACAACCAATTCTACAAGAAAACTTTAAAAAAAAGTTTCTTCTGAGTTGCTGATCACTTAAAAGATTTACTTGTTTCAAATATTTAAGAGTATTTGACAATATCTTTGCCAAAAGAAACTTGAGTAACATATAATTTCAAAAATTCTCCACTAGTCCACAAAAATATTTTTCCATTTCTTCCCCCAAGTCCCTAGACCATAAAATTACAAATCACAAAGAAACTTTAAGGAGTGATAACCACTCATTTCCTTTGGTCTTGTTCCATCCAAGCTGTACACAAGGATAAGAATTATTGCATCCCTTGAATATGCATTTCCACTAATACTTTTGCCTGACTTTTTACACCTGAAGAGCTGGAATATTTTAATTTACGATCATACTAATTACATATAGGGTATTACTCCCTAAGTTCTTCAGTTCTAGGATAATTCCAAATTGTGCTAAGTCTCCCATTTGATTAATTCCTGTAGGGAGCATTATCTCCTAATTCTAGCCCATGCAGAAGTGATGGGCACTTATTTAATGAAGTAAAGTTGTAAACTCTTCCAGTATATAATATTCACATTTCTAGTAGCTTATTAGGTAGCTTTATCCCAGCAGCAATCTATTCCTTAGTTACAAAGTCATATTTAGAAGTATCCCTAATATACAGAGTATAACAATCTAAAAAATCAAATTACACAGCAGCATTGCAGTAAAAAAAAAAAAAAAGTAAGCATGAGTTTTAATCTAAATATTTTCCATATCCATACAGGAAATGCCAAATTACATTAAAAAAATCCCCAGAATAAACAGATTCCCAGGTGAAGTTCCTGGCCAAACTGTGAGATACCAGAAGCAAAGAAGTACTTGCCAGTGCAGTTCATCAATAGTATCAGATTTAAAGGAATTGAAAACTTTGCATTTGAACGTACAGAAGTCTGCCTGAAATTAAAGGGTTTTTTGAAAAGATGCAAACCATTTTTTGCCTAGTAAGTGAAGAAAATACTGAGAAATCTTTATGTTAAATGCATGACTAAAAGGATGCATTGGAATGTTGACAAATAGATGTGAACCAGGTGTCTTTGATTTGTTTAAAATTTCTTTTGTTGCTTTGTGTCAGGTTTAAGGAACTTAAAGCTAATTACTCAGCTTGATCCCTACCTCTTACTCCAAAAATTTCAGGGAAACATAAACAAGAGCTTTTCCTGTGTGATTTCCTAATAATTAACTATTGTTTCAGAAAAATATCTGTCTCCATTCTCTCTGGCATTTCCCGTTGCTCTGTGTCAAATTCCCAGTGACACCTAGTGATGATTCCACTCACAGGGAGCATTTGGGTTTTCTAGTTCATCAGTCTTTTGAGTAATCATTATAATCTTCTACTTCACATATTTAGAAAAAAAAAAAAAACCAGAAAAATTTAACCTTTTATCAAAATAGGATCTAAGAAAAATATTTAGAGCTTTATCACAACTTGGCTAAGACTGATCAGAATAAAATTTAGATTTAATCTAGGATAACTAGCCGACTAGGATTGCCATCAAAAAATAACTGTATTTATCAGATGGAAATATAATAAGATTTTCATTGACAGAAATCTAAACAGAAGTGCCCTCAGATTGCCATGGCCTCAAGTATGAGGACAATGTTCCTAACACACATCATGTCCTTCATGTACTGTGCTAGCGCTATCCAATGTGTCACTGAAATTGTGAACTTGCTGAATTTTTGGGTATTACTCAAGCCTTCTGTTACAATCTCATTGCTCACTAAAGCCTTAAAGCACTCTAAAGCCCTTGATCATTGTAATTCTGAAGCTCAGCCTTTCTTTCAAAATTAGCTGACTTATTAGACAGCGAGGCAACCTTCGATAGGAAAATGTAGGAAGCTCAATACAGAAATGCAAAATAGATTTCAAATGAATTACTTCTGTCTCTTGAGAGTTAATATTGTATATGATTTATTTTGAAGGTAGCAGAGGCAGAATTTCATCTGCATTTTTAAACTCATTTTCTGCTGAATAACAGTATCTGGCACTGGCAGCTGAGGAACTGTCATTTTTAGCTCCACCTGGCAAAGCCGATGACAATCTCTCTTTTGCAGGTAAGCTGCTTTTCAGTTCTACTGCCAAGACACTCTGAGATGCTTACACGGGGAATCAATTACTAATGAATCATTTGAAAAGGAAATAGTTTCTTGTTTATCCCTCTCTGCTGAGCTCAGCGAGTCCTGCGCCTTTCGCAGCGCACGGGACGCGGGAGCGGAGAGCACAGCGAGCCCTTGCATGGAGCACCAGGAGCACCTCCAGCAGCTGGGGATGCATTATGGGTTGGGGACACGTGGCAGCAAGCAGTGCTGTAAATCAGCACATCTCCTGTGCCAGACAGCAGTTATTGAAATCAGCCTCGAGGACACACAGACACAGCTTCTGCTAATGGCAACGCTGGAGGGATGATAGCACAGGCAGGTTTTGGTGAGCAAGGATTCGCTGCTAAAAGCTGCAAAATAGCTACTACAAGGTAGATTAGGAGCTATTCACGGTTCTCTGTTTGCAAGCTACACCCAACCTTAGCGTGATATTAATAAATATTATTCTTTCCTTACTGCAAGCACACTGTGTTTAGATTCGAAGTGCTGTGCACGATGTAAAATGAACCCAGTTGCTCTATGTGTGTCACATGCCAAGAGAATAACCCTGCAGAAGAAAGGCAAAACCAGTCTGGCACATGTTTTCTGTATCCCACTGAAGTACCATTTTCCCAGGCACTGCCTGAGGCAACAATCACCGACAAAGTTCTGTGAGAACATTGAAAAGGAGAAATCACAAACGAGAAATTATCAGTCACATCCACTTTATCAACATCACACAGACTGACTAAGCAAGTTGACTTAGCAAAGCTGCCTTACATTAAATTCTTACTTTGTTCTGATCCAGTGATTTAGGATTCACATCAAGGGAACATTGATCACAATTAAGAACTTGTTATTTTGCCACTAATATTTATTTGACCCATAAATCAATATTTTTTTTTTTAGAAGGCAGACATGGGAATTTCAAATGTTCTGTAGGAAATAGCTTTTTCACACCCTCAAGTTTTTAAAATACCACAGCTTTAATGAATTTTGGTACATAGACCCTGGTTCCATCACCAAGACAATCATATAACTATTACTTGCTGTCAAGTCCTAACCACCTGCACATATGGAAGTCATTGTAAAGTCAGTTAAGTGGCTGAATACAGATACATTATTTTATTTCAGGTTTCTATGCAATTCTTGACTTAAGGTTTCCATCTTACAGTGGTTTGTAGAGCCAGCTGCAGATGAATTTTGTGCTGAGCTGTGTAAGTTATTATTACCATCTTTTCACTAGTCCAGCTCATAGATGGGTAGCACAAATTGTACTGCTTTTGTGCAGAGACAGTTGGTCACTATTTCAGAAATATCAGGGGGGTTTGGTTATTTGGTTGAGTATTTGGAGGCTTTTTGAAACGAATTTACATACACTAAAAGAGGTACAAATTGCAACTGGAAGTAATAAAAGCAATGAGAAGCACAAAACCACAACACTGAGAAGACTTTATAGAAATTGAAAGGATTAGGATAAGGGAAACAAACAATTTTTAATCAACCCAATAAGGTTGAAAGGTGATACTTTAAATTTTAAAATACAAGTGCTATTGAAATTTCTTCCCATTTTTTTTTTCTGTTTCTTTCAACAATTTCTTTTCATTTTCATTTCCATTTCTTTTCTTTCCTTTCTGTTCATCAATTATTTCCTTGTAACTTCATCAGTATCAGAGTATGGGAGTTAATGGAGTTTCTACAAAGGTTTCCTGTCTTAATTCCTTAACTCCAGCTCCCTGCCACACTCCCAGTGACACTCCTACCATTCCACAGATGCCAAAATTATGACCCATCTGCATATGCATATTGATTATCTGAGTGGTTGCTGCTTAACAGAATTTATAATGGCTGAGACTTGCTTGTCTGGTCAGCAGTGGGAATGCTCATTTCCTCTGCACAGCTGTTAAAGGCCACAAAAGTTCATGGGAAGCAACACCACAGACTTCTTTTCCTCCCTAGTTAGATTTATTGACAGTTTGTTTAAAAGGCATAATTAACACAGGTGGATTTTCTTACATATTCTTCAGTTCTTTATAAAGAAATCAAGGAAGAAGTGTATTTTTTTTTCCCCAAACTTGCAAAGACCAAACTCTGCCACACATCTGTAAGCTGGAGAAATTTGTACTTTGAGTATTCAAATTAGATGCACTCATTTCACTATCAGACAGAACTTTGAGACAAGGAAATTAAAGTTTCTTCCTAAGTCAGGAAAAGCTTCCAAATTCAGATCTGAAATATCCAATACTCTTATAAAAGAAAAATTCATCAGCCTTTTCATGTTTTGTATCCTACCCCTGTTGTAGAAAAGAAGAATCTCCTCTAAGCTTAACAGGAAAAACTCAGAAACAACAGTGTTTTCTTCAGACATCCCAAAATTATCACCTTTAAGATAAGATACTCTTGATATTTAGTTTTTCCTCAACTCTTTGAAAATGCTAGCAAATATTTTTTAACAAATACTGAATGTATATGTATATAAGTATGTATATAAATTAAGAGAAGGTTCTTATTATATTTTGTAATCAACCAAGCCAGAATTGTAGGCTCCCTTAGGTACAATGTTAGGAACAGATGGTCATCTATTCACCTCAAAAGAGAATTGGTGTTTTGATAATGAAAACTTGATCACCTGCCATCTGCCTGCTAATGACAGGAGCAACAGGATCATTTGTCCAAGGAGAAGCACATCTTGGACAACTTTGAGGGTTCTGATGATCTTGGATCACAAAGTAAGACATCAAATATTAGAAAGGTTATCAGTGAATTCAAGGTCCTCATTTCTCTTGCCAGGTTTTGATTTTTTGCTGAGATCCTAGGTGGAAATTATATATATCTATATATATATATTAAACTCTTCCATCTCCTGAAACTGCATGCATTAACTCTCAAGCCACCGTTTTGTAAAGTTTTGGCTTCCCAAAGCTAAGACATAAGGGGAACCTTGGACTCTGCAACAATAACCAAAGTAATAAACCCTGTTGGTTTCCCAGCTAGTATTTGCAAACTCCAAGTGCAGCAGCAGAGGGAAAAGACTGACCCTTAGCCATGAATTTTCTGTGGAAGGCCATGACTCCCTGCCAGCTGCTTCTCTGAGGCAACCCTTGCCTGCAGTTGCTACAGTAAGGTTTTTATTGAACACAAAAATAGCCAACTACAGCGTGTAACTGCACATAGAGAAAAGTTATTTTTCTCAGGGGGAAAAAAAAAATACTGTTCAAAAAAAAAATATCTTGCCTATAAAAGGGTAGGACTTTTCCTCAGATTTTTCTTGGTACTTCAACAACTTTCAGACTGCCTGAGCTTAGCAGACCAAGGATGTACAAGACAATGTCTTCACTTCTGAGGCTGGCTAGCACAACCTCCTCCCCTGCCTCTCCCTGAAGCCTCCTGCTCTCCTGATCCTCTTTCTGCTGTGCCCAGCTCTCTCCAAGCCAGCACCTTGCCCCCGTCCCAGCCCCAGGCTCAGGGAAGCCCAGACGTGGCACAGCCAGCCCGTGGCAGATGAGAGCTTGTCCCCTTCGTCCTTGTCCTGGCACGTGGCACTAGCACAGCACGCACAGGGCTGAAGGCACACGGATTGTCAGGTTCCAGCATGTGGCACACATCACTCCTCCCCACAGGAACCAGAGGGATTCCCTCCAGATATGACACAGCGCTGGGTTTGTGCCCTGAGGGGATGTTCCTGGACAGTCAGGAGCATCAGTACTTTTGCTTGTCATGTTTCTACTTACATGCCATATGTTCGACAAGAACAAATTGAACCTCATACATTTTGGATTACTTTTCTTCACAGTACCTTCATATTTTAGTAGTGGAAGGCTTCCCTTACAAACAAGACAGCAGTTTCTCAAGAGATCGCACAATTGCCACGTTTCTTCTTTACTGGATGCAGAAAGGAATGCTTCTTCTGAAGTGAGAGCTACAGGATGTAATATATTTTTCTATTTCTCCCAGTGCAGCAGAGCAGATTGTGACAGATCTGCGGGTACAGCAGAAGATTTTTGGGTTGGGTTGGTTTGGGGTGTAAAGTCACGTGTCCATTTCACCTGACCCGATGTGGATTTTCCATATTGCACTTCTAGAAACTGATACAGTTTTAACATTTAGCAGATCTTATTTATGGTGTTACTTTTGCTTGTGTCATGGAAGCTTCATCAGTATAAATTATTGTACCTTTTTCTATTATTTTCCAGCAACACTGAAACTAAAATCTGTCCATTACCTTTCAGAAATCACCTTGTGCTATATTCCGAAGAGAAACACAGTTTCTGTCCTCAGGGTCTGGGACACTAGTTCATTTGGCTACTCACTTCTGAATTATCTAATCAGTATTTTCCACATGATCTTCTCTAAAAATACTGAAATTCTCCAATAAAGCCATTCTCCCACAGGAAGTAAAACTGGCTGCTATTTCTCCCCTCTCTGGGTATTTATATTTTTTGAGAGCATGCATACTGTTTCTCTTTCAGTGCCCTTTGAACTCTTCCCACAAGCCTTGCTTTCTGTAATCAAGTGGTACACTAATGTTTTCCTTCCATCCCTCCTGTCTAAAGTTGAAAATACATTTTGCCAGGTGCCATTTCTTAGTGCAAAAGAAACACTCCCAACTCACAAACGCAGTGACTGGGTGACTGGGTTTGAGCAGCTTTAGGCTTCAAAACTTCCCATTAAAGGCTTTTTTCATTTTTCCCCCTCTTCAGGCTCTGTTCTTCTTGGCCCATGCAGTCTCCCAGCAGATTTCACAGCAGTGGACTGGCAGCATCCATATTACTTGGTTACACAGAGATGACTGTGGTTATCTGATAGCTTGTGGTCCTGAGGCTCCATCACACAAAGAAGTTTCTGGAGCACCCCCATGAAGTAGGACAGGACAATTTGAACAAAAGGAGGATGCAGGGCTGTTCAGTGGTTTCTCCAAAGCACTGAAAAGCAACATCTGGAGAGATCTGTGAAGAAGGGTGAGTGGAACATGCTAGATTTGCAATACACAGAAATAATGCAAAGACCTAATTTCAGAGACTCAGAGCCAAACTGCATGTGTTGGAAACTCAGGTTAAAGTTAAGTGGTGTACCTGGAGAAAGAATAATAGTGCAGACACTGATCTTGGATGATTTCTTTTTTAAGCCTTAATAACTTTTCCAGGAACTAAGGCAACACCTATTCATTCCACAAAGCACTACAAAAACCCTTTAACAATAACAGTGACAGGTGCTAACAAGACTAATAACTCATTACACTTAACCCTACTGAGTAGATCTCATGTATCTAATTATCCAGAGTCACAGCAGAGAAAATCCTGCTAGGCAGGACAGCACTAGACTGGCACGTGTCTTCCAACACCACAGTCATTAATCCCTATGGAATTGCAGGTTATGTTCTCACTAATACAAATGTCAACCTTTAGAGAAAAGGCATATAAAGCTATTTGTGGCTCCTTGCCAACCCCACCTGATGCTATCTGAAAGTTACTCAAGGTTTTCACACCCAAAGGCAAACGGTGATATATCAATGCATAATAAAATAAGCAAAAATAGATTGAAATATCGTATGTTACTACTACTATTTTAAAAGTTCAGTGATTTAAAGGTACTCTTACAAGTTATAGAATAAATTACCAAGGAATAAGAGACAGTTAAATTTTCCTCTACATCAGTCTTTTTTCTGTGCATTAATTCCCATTTACAGAAATCATTTGCCCTTTCACCTTCTTTTAGAATGTATTTTAATGAGTATATCAATCATCTTACTATCTTGAACAATTCAAAGATAGCATATTAGGTGATAAGCTTATTATTATTATTATTATTATTATTATTATTATTATTCACTTTTTTCCCTCAAGTCATGGTCACCAGCTTTAAATGATGGAAAACTCATGACCTCTCATTTCTATTTCTCCCACATCTTACAGTGGTGTAAAAAACTGTACGTGCAAGAAATCAACAGACATTTATTACATTTCAAAATATTTTCCCACATATCTTCAAATCCTTTTGGTTGCAAGGTGTGCCTTAATTCTCCATTACAGAAATACAAAATATTTTATATAAAACTGCCTTTAATATAAAAGCATTAGTTGCTTAACTTGGAAGGTTTAAGGATGCAAGGTTTAAAATGAGCATTAAAATCCATTAGGCTTAACAAAGTAGTCAAAAAAAAAAAAAACCAGATTGTTGTGTACAGAACCATTCTTTCAAGTCCAAAATGCAAGCAGCAACTCTCACTCTGACTACAATTAATTCCTGATTTTTTTTCAGCTGTAAAGTTTCCCCTCTGTCTCCAGCATGAATGTCCTGATGTTCAGTCTCTGGGAACTTCCATGCACCCAGGACTACTCCAGGTTTTATCCTTCCCAGACAAACACTTGTTAAACATGATCCAGACAAGCAAGGATTATTACCTTAGATGAGAGAAATATGCTAAGTTTGTCATGCTGTGTTTGATTCAATGTTTGTTGTTTTTACAGCTTTTGGATCAAGCACCCTCACTGCCTTTTCCTTCTCTGTGCCCTGGTGAAGTTTTGAACCTAAGACTTACTGTTACCAAAATACATTAAAAAAAAAGAAAATATGGCAAACAACAGTAAGTTCTTCTTGATTGTTTTTTCATCTTTTTTTCACCAATATTCAGCTGCAATTCTATATAACCAACACAGTAGAAATAACACCCCCTTAAACTGATGCAAAAACCTCCAAACCACAAAAATCCAGAAAAAAAAAAACAAAAAGGATAATTAAAGCTATCATGATTATTTGCAATCTTTGATTGATGTGAACACGCATCCCATCACACACTAATGAGAAGGTTCAGACTCTCAATGGTCAGAAAAGAAATTAAAAGCTTTACAGCAATGCTGCTCATTTCATCACAGGCCATTACATTGCAGATTTTAATAAATACCACAGAAATAAACAGCAAAGGTAAATAATCAATACAGCCCATACAGTTTTTACTCATTTAGTTCGTTAATCCATAATGGTTAAGTGTTGATTTAATTGCATCTTGATAAAGAAACAGCAGTACACTGAATGCAGCTTCAGAAAATGTAGAATAATCTTTCAGTGTAAACTTTTCAAAAAGAACATATTTACTACATTTCCCTCAAGTTACTTGTTCTATTTTTTGAAAACAAAGTAGGGCTGGAAAAGCCAGGCCTATCTCTCTTGCACCAGTATTCTACTTAAAATGATAAATAATTCTCAAAATATCAAAGCCAGGCATACATTGATGCCCCCAAATACCCATCTGTATCATTTCAGCAAGGCAGACCCTGAATATTATCTCCAGGCAACAGCATGTGGAAAGAATATATATATATATATATATCAGGAGCCCCCCAGTCATCCTTGCAGAGATTAATTAGTTTACCCAAGACTGTTTATGATAAAACACTGCAAAACTGGGCTTATGGATTGCATTTTCAAAAATATATAAGATGACAATTCTGCCCTCAATGAATATATTTCCTTATTCCTACAGGGGTCCACCTTCGGTCCTACTGGTTACTTGGCTCCTGAATGCCAGCAGAGGACACAGATTTGTTTTATAAAATGTTGGGTTGGTCACGGCAAGGCTCGTGGTCCCTTTAGCATGGTTCCACGAGCCCTGTGCAACCAGAGCCCGTGCACGCTCACCCAGCTCTGCCAGGAACCAGCTGCTGGGGAAGGGGAACACAGCCCGAGGCACACACGGCTTCCTAAAGTCATCATGAAATAAAACACCCCTGCATGTGCTCTAATACTTCCTAAGGCCTGTCAGGGACTCGGTTTTATTTTGTTTGCTTTTTGTATGCACAGAGTGAAATTCCGAGGGTGGGAAGAGAAAAATGTAACAGGGCGTAGGAAAAGGGGTATTTTTAATTTATTCATTTGCATATAGAGTTGCTTCCTCCTCCTGTTAGCCCCTGGGCAGCCAGGACTGCCCTACCTTGCCAGTCAAACCCATGAGGAAACATGAAGTGAACTGGCTGGAGCATTACAGCAGTGCTCTGCTGGATCAGTCACTCGAAGTACTGCACTGCAGTGACAAAAGAAAATCTGGAGAGACAGCAAGAACCAGCATTCCCTCTCCTTTCTGTCAAGTAAGGCCAGTGTTATCACAAAAATGGAGATAGACACGAGAGATGAACGGGGCGGGAGGGCTGCAGCAGGCGGAGGTCAGCTCCTGGAGCAGCCGGACAGACAGCACTGCACCTCTCTGTCACTGGGACGGCTGCAGACACAGCCAGAGCTGCTACAGGACAGCACCTGGCACGAACTGGCACTTGGTGTGCACCACTTCACACAGAGTTACCCACAGCAACTCTCAGGATGGTGTATGATCTAAAGCACAGACATTCTTTGGCAGTAACGCTTGGCAAACAGACCTGGCTGGCGAAACGCGGAACGAGGTGGCAAATTGATCGTGTAAACCATCTACCTCAAGATGAACTGAGCAAAAATTAATACTGTTTACAGCAAATTATTCTCTTATACTCTTAGAGACAGTGAATTGTCTGAGGCATTTTAAGTATATTGAACACACTGAAATAATTTTGTGTTAACTTATTAGAAAAGCAACCAAGTCTGTATTGATATTTTTAAACAAACACAACCACAATCTCCAAGCAAAGATTGCTTTATGCTTGACTACAGCCACATTTCCAGTTCTAGTTCTGCTGTTCATATTCGTTCTATTCTATTCTCATGCCTTTTGCAGTTAGTATTTTTTACTCCACCCCAACTTTTTCAAGGTATCTCAGTCCTCATCAATCCAAACCACTCCTGCTCATTTCACTCATCTCTGGCAGTAGTTTCATTCTGGCAGCACTAAAATTTAACAATGTTCAGAAATGTGCTCTGGTGTTGTTTACTGAGGTGGTCGAGCATGTTCAAGAATGCACCTGCCCATCACTCCCAAGAAAATGAGTTGGACTTTGTCATCTTAATTCTAGGGCATTTTTAACCACAAAAACCCCAGTACATATTATTGGCAAGGGAATTACAGACAGCTGGATGTGTCAGCAAGGGAGAGCACAGGGCTGGAAGAGGGAGGCTGATTCCAGTGATAAGTGAGCATCACTGAACTGGTGGGGAAGGAGAAAAAAGCTGTATCATGCAAACCACTGCTCCCACCTTCCTACAGGCAGGAAAGTTGTGAAAAAGGCCCGAAGCATCCTGGCCTCTGAGACCTCTTCTCTCATATCCAGCTATTAAGAGTCACAGTTTTTAACTTCTTTCTGTTTCCTTTTGCATAATTTTACATGCATCATAATAATAATAATCAACAAAAACAAAGCAACAAACTGATACAAAGAAAACCCCAACAAAACAGACAAAACACCTAGAATGACTGATGAACAAAAAGCACCATGGCAGAAGGTGCAATTTAAATATACTGACGTAAAATTTTGGATCATATATTTAATCTTTGTCACCTTCCTCTTACTGCTTGAAAAATATCATAGTCACATTCGACCACTAATTCCCATTAACTAATTAATTAATTTTGCTGATTAATTTGCTCATTAATTCTCTTTTGCTTTTCCCTTCCTGCGACCCCACAGAGGCAGTTTGTCAGTCTGAATGGAGCAGCATGCACAGGAAGTGCTCTGTGTGGTGGTATGGACTCCAGTGGGACATCACTGAACTTCACAGCAGCTCACGTGGGCTCCAGAAGGTTGCCCACACACGCCACGGGGGCCAACACAAACAACAGAAAGCAGCAGCATGAAAACCAAAAGCATCACACCCAAGAGCTGGGAAACAAAGGGAGAGAAAGGAGGCAACTGCAGCTGCACAAATGGCAGGAGCAGTGCAGAGAAGCAGCCTCCCACTGGGTGTAAATCCCTACGGTCACCTCCTCACCAGCCACACTGGGCACGCAGGGACCTCGAGGGAGACTCGGGAAATTCCATTCCACAGGATCAGTAGAAGTTGTTTGGTGTGCCAAAAGGGACTTCAGAAAAGCCTGGAATGCCAATAGCAATTGATTTGCTTTCTCTATGCTTCCCAACTCTAAAATTCCAGCACATTAAAAGGCTTATTACTGAAGAAGAGCAAAATCCATTCACTCTGAGTGAGCAGGAACACCAGCTGTGTTTGAATACTACAGCATTAAAATTAACTTTACAACTGATTTTGAATCTGCTTGTTATAACAGCATAAAAGTACACACTGTAGCCTATTTTAGTCCTAATCTTAAAAGTAAGCGGTACCTCTGTGATTTGACACTTAGTTATGAAAGATAAAGATAAAAAATAAAAGCATGTGCTTTGTGCATATGCTTGAGTTCCCGACTGAGAGGAAAGCTCTACCCACATCTTCATGAGATATTTCCTCCCATAAACTTGAAGCCATTTACTTATTGAGTGCACAGTCTTTAATAGTGATTACACAATTTAGTATCTTTCCTGAAAGCTGAATTACCACGCTGTTTATGATGTATGCTTAGACTCCCTGGTGAAAGGTTTATGGATTGTTATTTATAACTCTTCTCCATCTTTCAGAAATGCTTAGAGCAGCATTATGAAGGATGAAGTGCCACTCTGAAGAGGACAAAACTGAGCACAGGAAAATAGCAAAGTTAATTAGATGGCAGCGCTTAATCAAAGGAATTGCTGGTCTTCCTTGGGAGGAATTTGTAGCAGAAGTTATGGCAGAGAAGTTTCATTTAAGAAACATTTTACTACCACAAATACTCTTCTTTGACAAATATTTTTTCCAAATTTTAGACTCAAACTAGGATGTCTTATTTATCTTGCAAATTATTGCAAATTATTATTATATGTTATATATTTCCTTAATACTCTGTTCATGCTTTTGTTTTTTGAACTGCCAGGCTCTTTAGCATCTTGTTAATTACTCTCTGATGATCTAGAAGATAAAATGGAATAAGCAACAAGAGCACATGCACACGTGTGTATCTGATACATTGCACAAAGGCAATAGAAGAAAGAAGACAGAAATCAGTGTGAGGGAAAGGAAGAGGCGAGGGCATGATAAAAAGTTCAGTGTCAAAGAAGAAAAAAAGCAGATGAGAAAACACCAGTCAAGAAAAAATAATGAAAGGAGGAATAAATGTAACGATAATTTGGTCAAAAAATGGCATGGGAAAGTTGTACAGCATAAATATTCCAGCTTAAATGTAATGGAAACAAACCACAAGGAATCAAAGCAGCTAAGACAGGAAACAAGGAACAACATGAAAACAGACATTTCAAAAGGTGTGGTTTTGACACAGATGCATCAAAAAGTGACGTAACGTAAAAATGTAAATCATGAGGAATCGCTTTTCTTTTGTGTTTTAAAAGCATCTAGACCATGGCAAGCTTATAAACTGGATACTTGAGCTCCTACCAGAAATGAATCTGAAGGTGGGCTCAAGTCCACACTTTCATTACATGTCACATGTTTAATTTAAAGGCTTCTGAGCACTGGAAAAGAATTCACCCTTACTCAATAATCAAGGCCCCCAGCTTCAGTGGAGCAATTGCAGACAGGCATTTTACAGGATGCCTTTCAAGAACCTGGGGTCTGTGGTGCCAAGTTCACACAAAAGGCTGACAAAATAAGAAAGCATTACAGATTTAATAGCTGATGGCCTTAAAGATCCCATTTAGATATAATACACGCTGATTACTGACCACACAGCTTCTGAAATGCCAGAAGCACTGAGAAGCAAGGAAGAGGAAAAGAAGAAATAAAGATTTCACTTCTCTGGAAACTCCACCTCCATCTGAGCGCTTTGTTAATTACACAGGGATATTTCTGTGTTACTAAGAAAAGAGAGCTGAACATCTGACAGGTATGTTTGGGGATGTGGCACTCCATCCCCACATTCTGTAGAGTGCAGCCTTCAGCAGAGATTGCTAAGTGCTACCTTATGCCTTTTGGTCCATTTCTGGATCAAACCCAGGCCCTCTAATTTACCTTGCATTAGCTTGCTACTTCAGGCAGAGCTAATGGCATCGGAGGTGATCCATCATTCCTTCCCACTGTGCCCTCTGAGTGGGAGGGAACATCTGAACTACTAAATGCTTGTCTCCTGCTCCTCTTCATCACAGCACACACCAAATGGGAGCAATTCTGTTTATAGCTGGAAAATTACAGTCTCCGATATTGTTAGGAGATTATTTATGGCAGATTTCCTTCCACCTGCGATGCTAATTGTGAACATTTAGAGCCATCTCTCAGTGCAGCTACACGGGATCACAAAGTAATGAGGTAAAATGCAGACAGACAGTTGGGCATCCACACTGATACCTTGGTGTTTCTCATCATGTTACTCTTTGCTTACGAGGACAGAACAAAAAAATAAATGTTTTAGAATCAGCCTACTGATGTGGATATGGTTTTGATCCACAAGTACGTGGTACCTTTAATGCTGAGAATCCAAATACAAAGATGATCTTTCTAAATATTGCTAAGTATTATATCTTCATTGACTCATAATTATCATTTGTACCCCAATCTCAAGTCATCTGCTTTTATAAATTTTAACTGCTTTATTTCATCTTTTCTAATAATTTATCTTTGGAAGCAGGCAGGGAGTTACACGCAGTACACTTACACTGTTTTCATCTTTAGTTTTTCAAACTTCATGGGAAAGTCTTAAATGTGGGCTTTTATTTTTAGAGGCATCACATTACCTAGACCACATGGTGATGGTGATACTTTTTGTTTAAGGGGTACAAAAGGCAGCTGGGAAATTATCCTTCCAGCATCTGAAATGGTTTATCTGTGGTTCTACCTATGACAGTGAAGCGTTTCAAATTCACTGAATCTCACAGATGACACAGGTAAACTGAACATTGATTAGGCTTTTAGCTCTTTCCTTGTTTTATTTTTTTTTTTAACTAAGAAACTTGATTGTAGAATTAAGGGAAAAAAAATTCTAAATTATACAGGGAATCAGCATTTCACAGGACCTCCATAGAAAAGAACGCAGAATTTTGGAATTAAACAGCTCAGTCTTGAAAACAGGTACAGCAAAGCACATGAAAAATAAAGCAAAAGGAGATATAATACGATGAACACATTTCAAAAATAAATCTTTCTGACTGACTACAAGTGCTCTCATCCTCTCAGGTGTTTTTGGTCACAACGTCTCTCTCCATCATGTCTTAATTTCTGTGCATACATTTACAAATATTGTAAATGCATTAGTTGTGGCACATGGAGAAAAGCTGTTCACCGTTCCTCAGATAATTCAATCCTCCAGCCTACAAAAAATGGGGTGGAAAGCTACCTGGTGATTTCCAGCATGTGCAATAGGCTGGGAGGAAGCTGAGGGTAGTCCAGGAAGCACCACTTAATCTGCTGGGCACTGGATCCTGGTGCAGGTAGCACATGCAATATAAAGTGAAATACTGAAACACTGACTATCAATCCAGAAGAGCAGAAAAAAGGGTTGTTTCCATTTATTAGTCTAGAAAACTGCACCCTTAATAGTTCTGAATCACAAGAGAAGAGGACTGTTTTCCCATCAAAGAATAAACAGCTTCATCTATCTTGAACTGTCAATGTAAGACAAAGTATAACACCATTGTATATTAGTAAAATACACATAGAAGCTCTGAGAATCAGCATGACTAATATAATATGTTGCAGTACTGAGGGCACAGTTGTATTATAAATATTCATCAAATGGTAATTTATTATAGTAACATTGCACCTGCAGGAAAAACATTCAGAAAACAAAATCTTTTAATGAGTAATGAAGAAACTTTAGCACTATATAAATGTATTGGATGCATTAACTGTTACTGATAAACAAAGTTAAACAGAATAATCCTGTGTTTTAAAAATTAATTCTTAATGACCACTACAGTCACAGAGCAATGATCTGGTTTTCTCTGTACTCATTCTTGGAAAACACAGGGACTTTTCCATCCCATTCCAGCTATGATTTGCCACAACTCCTACACAAGTTATCTTTACTCTGCCCTCCTCAACCATCTCCAGCTGATGAGAAACTTAAGAGTTGTCCCATCTTTAAACCCTAACTGGGTTTAAAATCTCACACTCCATACTTCTGAATTTCTCTTTTTCATGCTCCTCCCATCCAGATCATTCCATTTCCCTACACAATATTCAAAACCTGTTCTATAGTGATTATTCCCTCTGGACTTTAAATTGACATTTTGATTAGCATAAATTAGTTTTATGGTTTAAGGTCAGTAATGAAAACCAGATAAAACTGGCTATAAAAAAGCTCACTGAGGTAATCCAGCAGTAATATTCTTAACTATCTCTAATATTCCTTTCTGGCACTATTTTTGAATTCTACTAGGCTCTTCATCCACTTCACTATTTTGTATTAAACAAGTCTCCTGTACTACACCAACCCTTCTGTACTGCACCTTCCTCCAGAACAGTGACTCAGTGTTCTGCTCGAGGCCAAGGGCAGCCAACTAAAACACTGAATTTCAGTTCAAATTCTAATTTGTCGATGACTGTTAAATCAAAGATTTCACTGGCTTGAGCCTCTATCATATACAAAAATAATAATGACCACTATTTCCTCATGGGACAATTCAACAGAAGTTCAATTAGACTTTCATTAACATAAAGACAATGAATTAAAATCTTATACCAATTTATACCACTAAGTCTGGGTTTTTTTTTTTCAGCAATATTTTCCTGAAGTCGTAGTTGTTTAAGGAGGCAAAATAACAAATTATCATCTTGTCCTGCCTGCAAATTTTTAGCATTAATATTCATCCTGCTAAGAGAGCACTGTTCCCAGTGGACTTGCTAGGCACTCTCACTTCCAGCCCCAGATTTGAAGCCTTACCAGAGGGTGCTTCAATCCCAGGAGCATAAAAAAAATAAAATTTATTGTATCACAGTCTCATCCATAACAAGGCCAGGACAATGCAAGTATATCCTTTCCACAAACTCCAAAACCAACCAAAATCCATACTGTAAATATAAACGGTGGCTGCAAAAGAATTATACCAAGAATTACCTTTTCCACTTGCCAACTTTGTCCTCATTAAATGAGCGCTCTAGGAACTCGTAGAGAGTTTCCACACACCCAGCTGCAATAGCAGGTTCAATGTGCACACCTGGAACAGCTGGCCAGATGTGCTGCACACACACACACATTGGCTGTATCTCTCTGAAGCACCAGGCAATCACTGTACCAGCACACAGTCCTGCCCAGCTCAGGCACTCCAGACCAAGTAAACAGCAAGTTACAGCTTGATAATTCACCCTGGCTGTTCCATTTATCTCCCATTTTCAACTTGGAGCCAGCATCAAAAACACTCAAAAGTATTTGAAAGGCTTTGCCTCCCTACACAATTGAGACCTCAACCATTTTCTGCTTCTCCTCTCCACAGCCAAAGTAATTTTAATTCATTTAGCATTTAAACATAAGAACATTAATTCATAATGCTGCGACTTTGCTTCCAAGTGATCTTTTCAGCTAGGCTCTAATAGGGGAAATAGCCCGTATGGATGGCCAAGGAAATGGCCGCAGTCAGGCAGCAATGGGCACGTTAGAAGCCAACATGGAAGTGGAGAGGCCTGGCACGTCCCCAAGGGGCCCGAGTGTCCCGGTCGGCTGCGGGTGCCGCGTTCGCGTGGCCCGAGCCAGCGTTCCACTCGCCCAGCTCCCCGCTCTGCGGGAAACCGCCCGGCCCAGCGATGCCGGGGCAGTTTCGTTTCTCCTCTATATCCGCACCTTCCGCAGGTGTGCAAACTGGAAATTCTCATTTCAGTCCCTTTCCCAGGGTTTTGTGCGTGCAAGGCCAGGAAAATAAAGCCCAGCAAATCTCTGCTTCTCAGCAGTGGGGCAACTTGCAGGCAAATCTGTGCAGCAGTTCAGGCTCTGTTCCGTCCTGTCTTCTCTTGCTTGTCCCACACAGCTGCTGTGGTCCTGTTACACTGTATTACAGCTACTTGTGTTTAAGAGGTGAACGAGTTTCAGGTCTTGAGGGGGGGAAAAGCTATATTCCAAGTTCTCATGAAGGTGTTGCCAGCCTTAGGTTTCCTCTGTTTTAGCCTCTCCAGCTAGAGCTACGTCACGACACAAAAACATTTCTAGGAAACTGTCAGCACTTCCTGGGCTGTAGGAAAATGCTGTTCCATGCTGTTTGGGACTACCTTTCTTCACACAACCAAATTGCACTAATAGATGTAAAACAGAGCAGCAGCCTCTCTAAGATAGATGTCTTGCAAGGCTTAAAACGTGCAGCAGCTGCAGAGCTGCTCTAGCATTAGTTGCTGCCATGTCTAACCTGGCAGAGATTAAAGATTGTAAAAGAAAGTAAAGGAGATGGTGAAACAGGCTTAGAAATATGAAGAGGTTATATTACTTTTTGTGCTCATGAATTTATTCCGGTATTTGAATAGATTAGCATAGACCACCAGTTATTGTGTTGGCCCATAAGCAGGCAGAAGATGAGGAAGTCATATAAATTACCTGCCACTGGAAGTGAAAACTATATAAGCCTTAAAAACACTTTACATGATTTCAACAAACACCACTTTCTCTGCTGGATGGTAATGAGAGCTCAGCTCCAAGGAGTGGCAGGTTTTTCACAGAAGGTGCTTTAGTAAGCAATTATATCCCTTCACCTGGCCTTCCTTTATTTTTAGCAATAAAGATTTTTTTTTTTTTTTATTTGGGGCAAGGATAGCAGTAATGCTGGTTCATTCAATGCTATGTAAAATGCATTTCCCGTGATCGTTTTAAGTAGGTGAATTCAAAAGGCCAACAGAAGCAAGTAAAGTGTTTTCAGTCCGTTGAGCATTTTGAGACAAACTGGAAAACTGCCTGGATTCAACCTGATAGCAGATGTATTTATTCTCTATTTGCTTGTTCCAACACAGCAAAACAGGAGTTGATGTGCTGCTTGCATTTCTGCCTGGGGGACTGAGGCTTTCTATTGTAGTTAATGGACCATCTACAAACAGAAAATTAATTTGGCAAGCACTCACTGATGTTGTGGCAATCAGAGGAGCATAGTCCATTCTGAAAGCAATTAATCCAGCCAACAGAGAAATAAAATATCAGTTGTTTGGAGCAACTTTGAACTTCGACACATGGAAAGTAAGAGAAACAAAGCTTTTTGAAAATAGTTTAGCTGCAGAGGGACACATTATGGTTTGGAAATGGTACACACAAAAGAGTAAAAAGAGTAGTTAACATTTTCAGTTATGGAACAAGGCTGAAATGTCAGTGAAATAAAATGCACCTTGCTTTGTTTAAAGCTGTGCTGTCTAGAAAAGTCCCATTTCTGTAGCTACCCACAGACTCATGGTTTCCTGACAAAAGAAGCATGCTTCTTTGAGAAACCCATTGAAAAACTCCTGAAAGCATTTGCTTTCCCATGTTCATACCTGGGGATTTCCTTCCTGTTAGTTTGTGGTCACCAAGAGGACAGGGAAGCTTGGGCTAAGAGCAGCAGCACATTCCACTTGTGTATATATCCATGATTTCATGAAACAGATGCATTCTTGATGCCAAGATTTTTGCACATTTGAAACCACAGATTCACACAGTTGCAGAGAGTTTCACTTGCAGGTTCTTACAGAAAGTGTGCACATGCTTCCAGCAAAAATGGGTTTCAAAATCAGGCACCAGTCATGCTAATTAAATATCCACATGCAGAAGCTGAATTTGTTAAAGCAGTAATGGGTCACTACTGGATAATGAGATGAACAGCAGGAATACTGATGGTTTTCTAGTCTAACAATAATTCTATTCCATAAGATTTTCTTAGATCTGGTTTTAAAAAATACATCTTGAACATAGCTATAAAAATCATTTTATCAAAAGGCTTGTAATCATCATGCACAAAACAATAGCAAACTGAATTGTCAGAGAGATCAAGGATGTGCATGGACAGCCTCCACTTGAACACCAGAAGAAGTAAGAGTGAAGCTATTGGTAATTTTTGGCCTATAACACCTTCACTACTGGAGATGATGCATCAGCAAATAATGTGAAAATTTCATCTTACAGTGTTAAGCTTTGCTAGGAAAAACATCTGGTTTTTTTAAATGGAGCAAATGTGAAAACTTTGAAACATAACTATGTAGTTAATAAACATGTTTTAAGGTGGTTTTTTTTTTTTCTTTTAGTGTCACACAGTATTGTAACTAAATATGGTCTCTGATCTCTCACCATCAATGTAAAATAATGCCAGAACATAGAGTTTTATTCTTTAGGACACAGCTTCATTCTCCAGAGAGGCACTGACTAAAAATAGCCTGTTGATCAAGCATGGATTTGCAGCTCAGCTTTTATTTGCTAGACTATGAAATGTACTTTGATGAAACTAGCAACTGAGAAGTTTTTAAATTAGTTTATATATAAAGACAAGAGCATCTTCCCTTCAGGTAGATGCAGTGAGACACCATGAATTCATCAAGGGGCACTCTCTCTGTGCTCCTTACTCTATCCACTCCAGCTTTCTCATTACCCTCTGAAGACATGCCTATCTTCTCTCATTAAAAAGTGGAAGAAAATTACAGGTAACAGTCTAACTTCTAATGAAGAGCTCACATCCACCCAGCCAAAGGGAAGAGATTACAAAGCAACTTTGGGAATAACAACCATTAAATCAACCTAACATTGCTTCACCTTTTTGCAATGGAATTCATCACAACTGGGTTTATGGCCACATAAGACTCTGAGTCAAATACATAACAGCAGGCCACAATCCACTAAAAGATTAGTACCCAGAGGTCAGAAAAAAAAAAAAAAAAGAATCTCAGTTTCTATCTCATGGGCTGGTTAACGAATTTAAACTGTCTGTTAGGGTGTGAATCAGCACAGGCACAGATGCCCACATTTGGCTTCTACTCAAGTACAGGAAAATGCATTTGCAGACAGCACATTTGTAAAGTAAGTACACAGCGTGTATCCTAAATTCTGCAAACCCAAAATAATGGCACAGTGAACCCGAGACAATAGTGCACAGTTTACATGACAGGTTTCTTCATCACCTGAGTGCCAAGGTGCCTGAAGAAAACAGAGCTGGCATTAAATAAGCATATATTCTTACTGAGCTGCTAATAGATGTGATAAAATGGCTGAGTGTCTGGCCACGAAACTCACACTTATAAGCCACAATGCTTATAAATAAAAGAACATCTAAAATTTCATATATTCTGTCGTCACTTACAGGGATATATCAACATAGGCATTCTGCCTGTAGATGCTCAGATACAGTTGTCTCTAGACTGAAGGGAAAAGCTTGAGCAGGCACACAGATATATAGATAAATGCATTACTGAGGAACACTTCAGCATGCACACCCTAAAACACTAAGGTTCTAGTCCTTGTAAGTATCTCAGCAGTGGCTCAAAGGTTTGTCTTCGAGCAGAATCAAGTCTTGGCAATTAAGCAGCTCTACAACGTGTTGAAGAAAAGCTGTGTAATTAAAAGAGGACTATGAAGGCTGGAGTGAGGAAGAGAAAGGGAAATCCAGATTTCCTATTTTGTCTAAGCAGAATCATGCACCTATTTGCTTCTCTTCCTGCTGCAGAGAACTGCTGCTCTCTCCAGGCTTCTTTTTGCATTCTATTTTCTAATAGACTGTCAAAAAGTGAAGACAACAAAAAGCACAAACAACAACAACCAGGGGGGAAGAAAAAAAAAAAACAAAACAAACAAAGCAAACAAAAAAACCCATGAAAAATAAACCAAAATCAGACCTAAACAAAACACCCACACGTCACAACCCCAAACTAACCAACATTCAGGCATTCCAGAACAATTCATGGAGGTGAGAGAGGATACAGCTGGGAGCTTGCCAAACTACAACACTCATCACAAAAAAAAAGAACATTAAAGTTACGTAAGCAATTACTACATTTAGTAATAAGTGCTCTGTTTAATGGAAGTCTCTGTGCAAACAGACAGGTACAGACTGATGCCTTCAGCCACCCCAGAAATGTCTAGAAAGAGCATCAACAAATCCTAGGCAAAACCAAATAATCAGAAATTTACCCCACTTCTGTTGAGACAATTCCCTATGGAGACAATCTGGAATTTGAACATTACCTGGACTCAGTACAGAGAATAAACAATAAAGCAGAGAGGACAAGGTTTGCAAACATCTGGGGTTTGTTTCTTTAAATTTTGCCTAGTTTTAAATATTAAACTTCCTGGCAAACAAACATTCTAATAAAAACAGACTCCTCATTTAATATTCCACGTGCATATTTTATTTGAAAAACACTCCTCTTTCTACTCAATTCTACAAAAACTTATTCATAGAAATTCTGTCCTAAAACATCCTAGCTTAGAAAATTTATATATTTTGTTAGAAAAATTGGAATTTATATTTTTAAAACTAACAACAGTTTAATTGTGAAAACCTTAAGATTCGTCTTCTCTCTGCAACCATTTTATCAGGCAAGGAGACAAGAAATCACCCAAGCATGCTGCCAAGCAAATTAATATTTTTAATTAAAATTTTATCTTCTAAAAAATTGAGTGCTTATTAATGAATTCAAACATGTTTATAGGATGGATTTTGATTGTGCGTGCTCACTATTTCTTGGCTGATGAGCAAATGAATCTAATATAAAATTAAAGTCTTCATTACTACTGTGCCTCTTTCCCTGCTCAGCATTCTGCTGTGCCACAGGAAATCTTCTGGGGAAATCTCATCTCAAGAGGGAAAATTTGTGTCTGATGTTTAAGGCAGGCATGTTGAGTCACAAAGCAGCCAGGGACTGCTCTCCTGGTACCCACAGCATCTTGCTCAAGGGTCCTTGTCCCAGCCAGCCAGGAAAAAATCCAGAGCTTCTCCCTTTCTCCAGTTCAGGGCTAATACTTCACACTGCCTCCTGCTGTAGGGTTTAAACACATTGTTCTAACTTTTAAAAGAAATCTATTTTTTCTAGCTAAATTTGACTTTTTTGTTGTTGTTTTTTTTTTTTTTTAATATGTTGCTGCACTAATTTGTCATTACTTGTGGGTGGGGGGAAAAAAAAAAAAAAAAAAGTGAAATTCCTTCTGCTTATAACACAGAAACTTGGAAAGCTGGCATGAGCAAGAATGGCCACAACAGAGATACTGCCTGCTACTAGGGCTGCATGGGAAATATTTCAGCTTCGTGTGCCTTCCTGAACATTAGCAGCAGCACCCTGACCAGGGACAAAACTTACACAGCAGCTGGAGCTGCACTGCTTTAACTACAGACTCCAAAATACACAGATGTGAAAAGGCTTCTCTATGAATAGCAGGTTTGGGGTTGGGGTTTTTTTGTGTGCGCAGGGTTTTTTTTGTTATTGGGTTTTTGGGGGTTTTTTTGGTTTTTTTTTTTTTTTTTTCCTTTTTCACATTTATCGATTTAAAGTCAAGCTTCCCAAAATGCCAAAAAAAAACCAAAACACAAACAAAAAACCCCCCACAATTTCTGATGGACAAACTCTCTTCCTTTAACCTACCACTGAATGAATAGGCTATTTTCAAAAGCTATTTTGAAATTTTATTACGCATATTAAATTTTATTTATATTATAAACTATATATATATATATATATAAAATATATTTTATTTCTTATTTTGAAATTATTTATTCACTCTTTCCACCATCCTATCATCTCCATGGCAAGGCAGAAATGTACCAAACAAGTATCTAATCACTCCAGTGCCTTGGTCATGCCACTCAAGGTACCAATTTCTCACCTCAGAATGAAAAAATGGGTGGCAGTGGGTGCAGGAGGAGTTTGCAGGCAGAAGCACTTCCTGAAGGTTTGTTGAAATGTGCTGCAGTCGTGATACAAACTCTAGTTTCTCAAGATTGGAACATGTATAATGTTAGAATTATATACTTGGCTTTGTTTCTTCCTTCTCCTGGAATGGCCCCTGAATGCAGTGGGTCCAGCCCCTGTCCCAAGAGGAACCTGGGATCTGACACAGAACAGCAGCACCTTTCCACACCAATAACACAGAGTGCATCAGGTAACTAATACAATAATATAAATATAATACAAACAGGTAAATTCAAAACTTGGGTCTGTTTTCCAGCTGAGAGGCTCAATAACTGAAATGTAGAAGTTGTTCCTTCAATTATGCCCAAAGGAGCCATAACAACATACCAAAATGAAAAATCCCTATCCAAAAAGCTCTTGGATATTAATAGGAAGTTTTTCTGTAAAATGATAGAAATTATATTATAAAACTCTTTTTCTTAGTCTCGCTTTTTTGGACTTTGCTTGTTTGGGATTTTTTTCAACTCTCTTCTTAATTTTTTGTTAGAGTTTGAGGAACTTGTTCCTTTCACAAAGATGCAAAGTCTTTGTATTCAGTTCTGTGAGTACTCAATTCTTTTCAATTTCAGCAGAAGAAGGACCATACCAATACTGTCAAAGAAACAGTGTTAAAGATAATATCTAGGTTTAAAAAAAAAAAAATCATACAAAGTAATGAACACCTCAAAACTTGAATTCCTCAGCAATTAGGAAGGATGTATTTTGAGTTTCCATGCCCAAGAGCAAGCAGAGGCTGTTTTATATTCCAGGAACTTACCCAGACCATTATTAGCACTGTGAAGATCAATACTTGTGAAATCATGTAAGCTTTGCTTCCCTACCCAACTCCTCTGAAGCAGTGCCATTGCAATAATTCACATGCACAACAAAGAGGAGAACACAACCTTAACTCCAGCTCCACAGCTTCAGGTAACTGAAATCTGTGTAAAATTCACTACAGGCATTTCTACAAGTTCACAAAACGTCTGGTGATTGTCTTTTTTTCTCATAACACCAGTTTTAAGCACCTGATCCAAATCCCACATAAGTCAATGGAGCTCTTTCTGTTTACACCAACAGACTTGGAGTGAAAGACCAAGTGAGATTCTCAGCCATCTCTGCAGACAACTACAGAGCTTAGCCAGGGAAAAAAAAAAAAAATCATTTCTTTCCTCATGAATTCAGGTCGGTGGGAAAACTGCAAGGCTGCTGGTAGATTATTTTTCTTTTTCTAATCACTCCAGCTTTCTTAGCCCAGCAGAAAACCCTTGACACAGGCAATGGATGTGCACAGTGAAACCCCAGAAGAAATCAAAACAAGGCAGTGAGGCGTTTCTGAACTTAGTTCTGCTACACGGTGCTGAGCAAGGCAAAGCCTCTCAGAACCACATAAACAAGGTCAGTTCAGAGAATAATATAGGTAAAAACAGAAGATAAAGAAGAACAAAACCCCCTCTGTTTCCAGAGAGCACCCCACCAAGTAAATGAGAAGTGTCTGGTGAAAGCTGTCTCTGCCAACATGATTTAGATTGACAGAACCTCCAGATTTTTTTTTGGTTTTTTTTAAGATCATACATTAGTAATAGTTTCCTACTTACTTTAGACATACAAAATCCAAGAGCATTGTAAGAAAATGCATAGACAAAGATACACACAAACTCCTCCTCTAAACCATATAAATACTGACTAAAAAAACCCTCTGTGCTAACAAGGTATCTAATTTCATGCACATAGAAATCCTATCTCAAACCCCATATTTTTGAGCATTTTTATTTTATAGAGTCTTCGGGTAATTACGTATCAAACAACCCTCATGCTCAAACCAACCCTGAAATCAGGCACAGAGCTGGGAAACAGAACAGGCAAGAGTAAAGAAAAAAAGGAGAAAAAAAAGACCAAAAGAAGCAGCAATGAAGGTAACAGGTAGGAATACACTAATAATGCAAAAACAACCCAAACAAAATCCTCACTGCTGTACATTTGTTCCATTACTGATCTGTCTTGGTTCCATGCAGCCTTACTTTGCTCTCAACTGTTTATTTTTTGCCTTTGTTTTATTCTGTCTCAAAAATTACATCTTTTTCCAAGAAACACACAGAAACTCTCTCCAAAATCAAACCTGATGGATGAAAAGGAGCAAAGTGATTTGATATTGTGGGAAGACAACGTAGCTTTGACTACTTGGGAAACAAAAGGTGTCATCCAGAGAAGTGATGTACTAGCAAATTTAGGTGACTTAATGAAAGAATATACCATGTTTTAAGAAATAATTTTAAGAGGAATGAAGCAGGTGGTGTCAGCAACGCCAAGGTACTGTGAGCATCCTGTACTTTTTAGTATGCCAGTGACTTACCAGCAGCAAAATCATTTAGATAAGAGCAAACAGTATTGTGGAATATAAACCAGACTTGACAATTTTACAATAAAACTAAAAATAAAGAATGCATTAGGAAGAAAAGTGAAGTACCAGGGAAAACAGAACATTTAATTAATATATGACACACTTATATTATGGTCAAATTCATAATATTTTCTGAATTTTTGAGATTTATAGTTTTCTAATAAGATGCCCACAGCCTTCAATACAACACCTGCAGAAACTTCCACGAAATTGTCCACAAACAAACCTCAAATTAGCTAAAAAGACAGGTTTCAGTCACCTAAAATCTAGGTTTGAACTAGTCTTAAACCAGTTTTAAAAAAAAAAAAAGACAGTAACAACTGAATTTACACCCCCATATGGAAGGAATTTCACCCTAACGTAAGTTAAGTCCTCAGATGAAGCCCAAGCCTTGCCATTTAAATGAAGTGGCTGAGCAGGATGAGCACTGCAGGATAAACACAGAATTGGATGGAGGCAAACAGAAATGCACTGAGAGGCAAAGAACACACCTCTGGTACAGTGGGAAATCCCAGCTGATCATTTACCCCATGTTCCCACTTTGTGGTGCTGTGTTGTCTCACCTTTTCTCACTGCTTTGCCATAAAAGCTACAGAATGGACGTGCCTGATGTCAGGCAAAGCCAGTCAACCATTTAATGAGCAACAATTAGAGCAACAGCTACGTGCATCCAACCCATCCTATCCTGCACAGAAATGAATAAACCCACCCGAGAGGAAACCTCAGCTCCAGTCACTTGGTTCCCTTCGGGACCCAGTGCAGCAGTCAACAGTGACTTCCTACTGATTAATCCTTCAAAACAATTATCAACAACAGCTTGGGAAAAGCTAAACAGGTAGGAAATATCAATTGCTATGGGAGTTTTTGGGTCCTTCAGAGCTGTGTGGTGTTACCTGTCTTCCAGCACTTAAGAGATCCAAATCACAACAGTAGAGATGATACATGCTGAATCCTTCTTGCACTGTACTATTCCAAATTAACACAGTGATATGTTTCCATTACTGACTGACCCTCTAAGGAAGCAAAAAGCCACAGACAGAGCCAATTGTTTGGCACATGTACCTAAGGAACATTACTGTGATTTGTGCGTTTCCTTTTATTGGAAAAGCACCTGCTGAATAGACACTACAAAGACATAATGCATGTTTACTTACTACCCAGACAAATTAATAGTAAGCACTTTGTCAAGCCTTTTAGGTCTTGGCTGGTTCTCCTTCAAGATAAATCGCTGTATATTAGCACAGACTTGCTGAGTTTTCCAAACTAGAGGGAAAATTTCTTATTTGTCAACAAAGCTCCCTCCTTAAGTACTCACACCAGCTTGTGACTCAAATGGCAAGTGCAGGTAATTTCTCACAGATCTTCTGTTCTCAGTGCTTGTCACTCCCCAGGGGTTTTTAGGAACTCAAAGCAAGGATGCCCAAAGCAGAGAGAATTAAAGGAGTCATGTGGGAGCTTGTGCTGAACACCAGAAATCAGTCTGAAGGAAAAACATCAGCAGTTAGAAGAAATACTGACTGCTGAGAAACATGTGACAAATGAAACAAGGAAAGAAAAATCTGACCAAGGCATAACAAACCATGCAAGACAGAGGAAAAAAGGTGCAGGGTTTGACTTGAAAAGATACAGAAACGCTGTTTAGAAATGGAAGGTACAGGTTTGCATACTCTTGTTGTGTTTAATGTGTAATATTTGATTACTTTCAAAAATCATACTGAACATTTTACTCAATTAAAAACTTTAATCCCTAACCTCTCCCAAAATGTGGTTTAGGATATGGTTGATGGGGGTTGCCAGCAAGTTAAGTGGCTACATAACTTGACTATTGCACTTGAGTTCAGCAAGTATCTGCATTTCAAAATGCCAAACGTTTGGCATGTGACAATAGAAAAAAGGTAGCTCCAATACAATTGTTTGATGGAAACATTTCATGCTGGATTTCACTTGGATGCTCTCCAAGTTTCCATAAAATGCTGTGCCCATGAGAACCATTGAAAACACACCATAAATGTGGTAGGAACAGCTCTCTACTAAGTTTCTGCAGTTGAATTATCCTAATTATATGTATAATTAATTATGTATTAATACATAATAACACAACCACTGCATAGGAATGCAAATGTGACACACCCCATCTATTTACATTTCATGATACAACTCTAATCTATTACTTTTGCAAGCCTCAAATTCAACTCGTTTTTCACACTTTAACAGTGATTCTTAAGAAACATTTTAAAAATAAGCTTGAGCAGTACAGATTTACCACATGTGATATTCTCCTATGACAAATTCGAGTTCCTTTTCTACATGCTACCAACAGGAATCTAAAATCTAAATCTATAAATGTCATGTTATATCTCATTGCAAGGGTCTATAGCTTTGCTAAGAAAGCTTTGCCAGAACCACACCATTCAATTAACCCAGATTAATGGGAAAAGGAAGGAGAGTAGAGCCTGAGAAGCTGCTATGTGAAGATACTGCTCTGTCCCATTAGGCACCCTGAAGCCATATTCCCATCTTTGGGATTGCTCAGAACACAACCACAGATGTAGGGAGGCCTCTGGGTCCCTTTTGCTGCTGCTCTGGAAGAGAGGATGACAAAATTCTGTGTGAGGGCCATAAATAACATCAGGGGAAAAGGAGTGAGGAGCGTGGGGCTGCCCACAGCAGTAATCTTCCTACTTCCCTATCCAACTGGGACCTGCTGTACTCCACCATATAAAACATAGGACTAATCCTTTAGAAATACACACAAGTTTGGCTTCAGTAAGCAGAACTTCTGATACTTCATCTCACATTTTCTAGTCTGTTCTAGTATTATATAATATCAACAAAATCATTACATTACAAAATACGCATTCACATTTTTGCTCCAAATTGATTCTCTTCAGTAATTTCTAATCTGCTGCCTCAAGGATGAAATGAGCCATATTAAATGTCTATACGTGTCTAGTACAGACAAGATGTTTCCAGATGCTCAGATAAACAAACTTCATGCACTCACAAGTGGCACAAGTGCTGGATCTTCCTCTGAAGCTTAGAAATTTTTGTCTGAGGAAAAAAATGAACTTTTCCAAGAGCTAAAACTTGCTGAAAAGAAGTTAGACTGCTTTTTGCTGATGAAGGCTGGGGCATTATTTTGCTGTTGTCTCACCCCGACCCCACATTTTCTTCTGTTCTCCAACATTTCAATGCCCAGTTATGATATCTAAAAAAGCAACTGCGACTATTAATTCCCTACAATAATTATACAGTACAGCAGAAAAAAAAAATATTAGTTTGAAAATCCATCGATTATGTTATTTTATGGTAAATGGATGATGAAAGAGGTTTTGGTTTGTGTTTTAGTAAGCTTCTGGGATTTTTGTTCATTTGTTTTTGCCCTCAATTTTGCCAAAATTTGAAATTATTTCTTTCTATACAACAGTGTTTCTGACCACCTGTTTCAAACACGGTTTCTGAAATTTCTGCACTTTTACCAACCAACAGTGAGTGGCAGCTTGGATGCAATCTGCTTCCAAGCTGGGTGTAATGGTTGACTCCTTGAATTGAGATCTGCAAATACAGCTAAAATATACAAGCCAATTACTTTTAGGCAAGTTATCAAGTAAATGTAGAAATAAAATCAAATTAGATAACCTACTGCATCTTAATTACTAGCAATATTCTCTCTTGCTTATGAGAATTTAAATATTCATTAATTCTGAGCAATTAACAATAATGAAATGAAAGCCTGTGATGCTGAAGTTTGGAATTAGGTATGTCAGAATTCAGTATAAGATGCATGAATTAACTTCTTCACAATTTCTATCAAGAGCCCTTCAGGAGCACCGTGGTGACAAATTATTTTCTATAAATGCATATGGATCAGGGTGGGGAAGTCTGAAGAAGCTGCTAAAGCAAATGTTTATTGTAGACACAGAGGGTGACAATACTTTTTACATCTCAGTACTCCATGAAGCTGTGTGTTCAACTCAAAGCACAAATACTCAACTCTCCATCCCCAGAGTGCTCAGGGCTGCTAACACAGCACCATGACACAACAGCTGTGTAGACTGATCCCAAAATACAGCAGAAAAAAGAAAGTCACCCAGGAATCATTTGTTTATATATTCTATTTAAGCCAAAGTAGCCTCTGGATCTTACTTGTATAAGTTCCCCATTACTTGGGTCCATTTGAATTGTAAAATATTATCACTCCTTCAAAATGATCAGTAAATGCAAATACAGCCTAGAAAAACGAGGTGTAACCCAGCCTTTCATAAACACATGCCATTCAGTCATGAGTGACAGAACAGATTCCAACACATCAGGATCACAGATTTTCACATCTTGTATTGCAGAAAACCACAAAATAAGGAAAAAGAACCAGACCCAAAACGTGGTGCACGGTCTAGGCTTTCCTCAACTTGCCTTATACAAAGAAGTCTGACATGCCCTTGAGCAGCTTTCTTTCCCGATAAATTAATGCAACTTCATAAAGGATCCTTAATTTGTTACTGTAACATGAGCTAAATTAATGCAACTTAGGTATGTGGTTATCCAATTTTGCCCCTAGAACCATCTCACCTGCAAGAGAACTGGTTTTTTTCCGACGTTGATATTAAGCATACAACAATGTTAAAAAAATTAAACTTCAAAATTTCTGCTGAAAATGTATTGGAACTTATGTAACTTAGTGCTACTAATAAGAGCACTAATGAGAAGTCCCCAAGGAGACATCAAGGAATAATTTCAAACACTGAACACAGAGAATAACCAATTTCTTTTTCTAATCATCAGAGGCACCTCTACGACTACACAAAGACTTATTATGTTGTATTCAACTCGAAGGTTAATTAGAAAGTAGGGTTACTAAGGGCAAAAGGTTCTGGAGGTATAATTTTTCTCTTAGCTTTCAGTGATTTGATATGATCTACGGTAGAGCTTAATCAAGAAATGTTGCAAATGGGGAAAAATATTCTTTACAAGTTCTGTGGCTGGGCCACCCCTCTGATTCAGGCCATTTTTACAGATATAGCAAGATGTCACATTTATCAAGTTTATCACTTAGTAAGTGTTCTAAATCATTGATTCAGATGCTTCTTTGTGATCTTCATTTTCTAAAAGTCCTAATGAAGATTTAGGTAATACCCTTCTGCCTCCAAGTGACTCCAGCTCCTCCACAAGCATTGGCTGTTGCTGAGCCTGACACTTGGTGGCTTCTTCCAGGCAACACACAAAAGCTTGAGTAGGAAAAGTTTGTCTTATCTCTTCTATTTCCACATTCCCAAAAGAAAATACCTAAGTACAACGCTTTGCTTCTCTGGATATTTTACTGCCTTGGTGTTCAATCATTTCCTGGGTCAGGTCTTTTTATGATTTGAAAGTATAAAACATGTGCATGTCTGAGCTGACTCTTTGCCACCCTGTATAAATATCACGGAGGGAAGTACAATCCTGCATTTTCCTTTCAAATTAAGACTTTTGCAATCAGTTTAAAATTAAAAAATGCACAACAGCTACTCCAGGAACACACAGTTGCAACATTACAACTTATGTTTTATCAAGGTACTTTAGAAATTAATTCATGGAATTAATTATTGATTACTTTGAAGCACAAAACCTAAGTTAGTCCTTAAAGGATTTACTACGCTATTCTTCTGGAATCTTGCTTCAGAATTCTAGCCAAGATAAGTTAGAAAAATTTGGTTATTTCAATTATGGAAATTGGAATTAAGTACTAGATAAAATGCCAAGAACATGATGAGCCAAGCCCATGTCTCAGTGCAAGTTAAAATTCACCAATAAAAGCAAAAGCTTTAAATTAAGGCACCCCCATCAGTCCTACCCCACTCATTACACTGGCATACAGAAACCACCAAACTTAAAAACCCATTGGAAGAAGTCCCTGAAGTCTTTTGTGTGAACTTTCCATCCCTTGGTGTGTGATGGATTGGTGTGCTGCGTAGCAGAGCCCCAGAAGGCTGGCTGCCAAAAGGGTTAAATGGGAAATGGATGTTGCTCATCCAGAAACATCCTAAATCACAGACAAAAATGAAAACCAAAGGAAACTAAGCTTTCTCTGCAGGGATGTTTTCTTCTTTTCTGTTCCTGCCTACCCATATATCTGAACCAAAACCCTTTTACCTCAGGGCAATACTTTATTGAAGTGAGAGCATCATGTGAATTGAAAGCTTTGAAACTGCTCCAGAGGAGCCCGATTGGCTCAAACCTTTTAGAGCCAGGAATTTTGAAGGCCACAATGCTGGAGGTTTACTTCAGTTTGATAGCTCAGCTTAGAGGGGTCTGCTGCAGTCCTGGGAGCAACTGCTCTAACCTGGGAAATCTTGAAATAATTTCTGGCAGAATAGTTGTATGCTCTCCTGCTGCCCTTCTCCTCCCTTTTTTAATTTTTTTTTTTTGGGGGGGGGGGGGGGGATTTTTTTGGTGTTTTTTTTTGTTTGTTTGTTTTTTGTTTTTTTTTTAATTTATTTATTTTTTGTTTGGTTATTTTGTTTATTTTTGTTTTTTAGATGCTAATCCACACATTCCTCAATTCCAATGCAGTGGAAAAATTCAAACCTCCCACAGTAAAATTTAGCTTACAACTGTATCACCAAGAATTCCATCTGCATTGGATATTGAAGGAACACTTCATCTGGCCTAAAGCCCCATCTCTGAACTTCACTGATGCTCCACCAAGGGCAATTTCCAACCGGCTGCACCAAACACCAAGGAGGGAAAAGCAATGGCTACTGCTCAGCACAACAGGTCTGCACAAGAACAAGGGTTTGCTAGGACAGAAAAAACCCTAACTGCTAAAGAAGGAAACAAAAGGGAACATATTTGTATCGTGATTCTCTTTGCTTTACCAACTCCTGCTCACCATCAGCGTTTTACTAAGTATCAGTCAGTCTCATACAGCCAAATCCTGAACATTTTAGGATTTTCATCATGGGGTTCCTTTTTTTCTTTTCTTTTGTCCCTGGAACAGTGAAGGCACAAAAGCCAATGCTCAGATCCCTTAATAAGGACCAAGGACTCATTCCACACGTGGAGTAACTGCATTTACTACTATTTTCATCTGTATTGATTTCTTTCCAAAACCTTTTAAAACTGTATCACCTCTAAGTGCATAAACCCAGCAATATTTTTCAGATACCAGTGTGAAATTGCAGAATGTGTCCAAGAGAATATTAAAGGAGCAGTTCAAGTTAAAAGTGCTATCACAGTTTGTTTATAATTATGAAACCATGCTTAAATGGAATTTGATGTTACCTTTTCTCAACTAATCCTCAGTTTCATTTAAACTCTTTTTTAATTTTTGATAGTTTTTTTTTTTTTTGTTAAAGTTGGGAGGGGAGTGGGTGGTTTTTTTTGCTTTTTGTTAATTTTAGTGGGGACTCTTTGCTCTGGTTTTTTCAGGTTACTTCGTTGGGGTTTATTTGTTTGGCTTGTTTCTCTTGGAGGGCGGTTGGGCTTTTTCTTTTTTTTTTTTTTTTTTTTTTTTTCCAATTCCTTGATAAGCAATTAACAAAAATAGGGAGCCATGAATATTATTGTAAAATTCTGGTCCTGTGTTCAGAGGTTTAAGACCAAAGTGATTCTAGTCAAATTTCCAGTGATTAAAATCCATAGCTTAGTTTTCTCACACTTGTGTTGGTAGAAGCTAAACTATATATATTTGTATATATAATAATGAACACCTAAATCACACAACTGTCCAAAAAGATTGATATCACTTTGAATATTGGTTTTCCTTTTACTCCACTGCAATAGTAAATCGTAAAGCAATAGTTAATGGGTATAATTACTCTGCCTTTCTTAAAGACAACCTGTTTTAATATTATTTAAGGATGGAGTATCTCACGCTTCAATCTAGCACCTATCTTGAGAAGCCTCAAAAAAATCATATTATTTACTACAGTTTCCAAGTGGGGGACAAATAGTTTCTACTTGCTCTTCACAAAACTAATTACTGAAGAAATATTGGATTCAAAACCACCTTAGGAATACAAGATTTTGCTTTTACCCCCCCGCCCCCCACCCCCCCAGAAAAAGTACAATGTTTTCCTCTTGTCTAAGTTTCACAGCCAAAATAATACCCAGAATCAGGGCACAATATTGCAATGGAGTTCCAAGTCATATCTCACAGTGCTGCTCTGGCCGTTGGCACCAAATGGACATTTGTGCATTCACTACACAACATACAGAACACTTCTAGCCAACAGTCAGCACGCCTTCAGGTCAGCAGCACTTTTCTAGAATTGTTCATTATCTGCAGAGTTGCAGACATTCACACAGTACATCCGTTTAAGGTAACAGGGATTACCACAATTCAAGCACAAAATTAATTTCTTAGGAAAATTGGCTCACGCTTGTTTAGAAATAGATGTTTCTAGTGTTTTGTTGGTTTTTTGCTATAGTCATCAAAGCCAAAACAATTTATATAAAACACAAGGAAATAGCAAAAAACCCCACAAAACCCCCTGAAAATTCCCCAGGCACAGGCCCAGGGCACAAAAAAAAGAATCTGCCTATTCAGTTTATTGAAATCCATACTATACCAAAAGAGCCTGTATTTACATATTCACCACATCTTTCTCATCTTCATCCCATCTCCTCCAACAGCCTAGGGATGAGAGCTGGTGGAAGCAGTAATACCCACAAGGTTTCTTTTCAAATGTATTTCCATGCATTTCTGCTCATGTGTTGTATCTATTGCTCGTGTACATACACAAAACTTTCCAACTCATTTCCATGGTCACTGTAAAATCTAGTCCATGCACTACACTCCAATGAAGCAGCAAGTTTGCAAAAACAGCAAGATAAATAGAAATGTGTGAAATGGATGTATCTGAACCTATCTGAATGCCAGTCCTTCCTACTGATCTGCAAGCACACAGTACAGGAGCAGATTTTACTGCTTGTTCATGGCTGGCTGTCTAAAAATTACCATGGCAATCCTTAATCCCTACAACAGCATCAGCCTGCATGTTTATGTTCCAGAAAGCTTTCCATTATGTGCAATGTATATTACTTAAAAATCTCTGCATACCTAATACCTGTCCCAAAATCAGACTTGCTAAAGTAATTGGAAAATACGCTGCAGCCAAACAACGTATTTCAGAACTACAGTGTCTACTGTCTCATTTTCCTCACATGGAAAAATTAGATGAGAAGTAACAATCTCATCTTGACAACAAGACTGATTGGTTTAAAAATATTAGCAATAAAAAAGCAGTGCTAACAGCAGTGGCTCCCCACGGCTGAATTCTTTCTCTAGTGACAAGAGCACCACCTATAGACCTATAAAATCAGCCTTTCATCGTGTTTGACCTTAAAACACAGTTTAGCTTCTAGTCTTGAATAAATTAAGAAGTTTCAGCTGTCGCCAGGTATTACTTAGGAGTAGTGCAGTAATTTTAAAGAATTTATCAGTTAAAGGCATGGCCCAATTTCCTTAAAAACAGCCACACTTTCGAAGTATTTCAGCCACATTTATAAAAGCAATAACAGAATTTTTTTATTTTTACTACATATATATATAAAGACACCATGTGCCTTTAGAAGTTAATTTAGATCAAAGAAGAATGGAAAAAAAAAAAAATACAAAAAAATCAAGCAAACTTTTCCAACAATCCAAAGAGTGGACACACATGAAAAACATTGAACTTATTCCTAATCACTGCAGCAACTTCCCACTTTGGAAAAAGCTAAAACTAAACCAGAACAGAGTACTCTTCAGAAAAATTACTCTCAGAGTTTTGGTGGGGTTGTTTTGGTTTGTTTGTTTGTTTGTTTTTTCCCTAAAAAAAAACTTATTTTGAAGGAGTTAAATCCCAAGTAGCATTAGGACTTGGCATGCTCCAGTTTCATTTTCTGCCTGTTTGCAGGAGTGTGTTAACACCTCTCCAAATACTCTACATTTACATTCAAACCATCTAACATAGCATGAAGCTTCCCCATCTCAGCTGCATGTCATGATAGAATATAAGAGGAAAAACTCTTGGATCATCTGTCTTTTTCCTGTCAAAATAGTGTGATATTAACATCAAAAAAAAAAAAAAAGGCTGATTCTTTGCTTAGCTAATAAAAAGGAACACACAAACTTCTCTAATGCTTTCCTTGGTTTGAAAATGCAAATTTGAATTAAAAACACTGAATTTGCTCAATTTTTTCTCATCAGTCATATAAGTCACCTCATTAAGAGCAATCAGGCTTCCTACGTGGAAATTTTAGGCAAAGAGATTTGCAAAGCTACAGCAATTAGTGCTACAGTGACTCTGTTCTTATCTGAAATGATGAACAAAATAGAAGGGGTTTAGCAGTCAAAGTGAGACTCACAGCAATGCAAAGCAGCTTTCCTGGTTTATTTCACTAGGATTAAAAGGTTCTGTTCCATGTACTCTGAATAAAGTCCTTTCAATCATCAGCGCTTGCTCACTGCTGTTCAAGTCTGCACATGACCAAACCAAGGATCTGTGCTTAGCTACAAAGTCCTCCTTAGAAGCCTGAGCTGAAGAATCAATTAGAAAACAGCTGGCCAAGGAAACCTAGGAAAACTGGATCCTAAAGGTCTTAATGGTAATATTTAACAGCATAGAGAGCTCAGCCTGCTACTGGGAAATAGTAAAGAACACTTAGAAAATAATAAACAGAATTTTCATTTTCGCACAGCGCTGTGAACAATACTCGGTGCTTCAGCCAGAAATCAAATCAAGATCAGGAGTGTCTTTCACCCATAAGCACCTCAAGATGCTTTAGGAAATGCACAGGTGTTGAATCTTGATCACTGCTGAAGAGTTCAAAGACAATGACCCCAGTAAGTGGAAACTGCTGCAAAGCAGACTAAACTAAAGAGAATTGTCTCATATGCAAGTCCCTGCACATAATCATGTAACTGTGTTGTAGAAGACAGAAGACTCCAGACATAACCAGAACACAAGAATGCCCAAAAAAAGATCTCTTGGCCTAGGTGACACTATCAACACACCAGGAAGATGTCCAGATTCCCAAGTTAAAAGTAATCTTTAAAAGAAATAAAAGAGCAGCTTTTCAGACACTTTGCAAAGCTCCTCCACCTTCTGACAAAGGGAGTTCTCACTGGCACATTCAAATGGAGCAATGACCTCTCAGGTATGCAAAGACTCTTCACTGCATAGCAGCTATGGCCTTATACAATAGAAACCAGCAAAGTTAGAAAGTTGGGGGAAAAAAAAAAAAAAACCAGGAAGCTGAATTGCAGCTGATGTAGATAAAATGGCTGGTTTGGAACGTCACCCTTGCAGCAGCAATCCCACCAGGGATGAGCAGGAAAGCAGGAATTTGTCAGAGGCAGAACCCTGGAGTTATGCAATGATGGCATTCTGACTGGGAGTGTCAATTATATCAATTGAGGGGTCGGGGGATGTCATAAGGATGGTTATGCACAAAGAATGTCCAAGACCTACAGATGGCCTGAAGATGAAATGCCAGGCAAGTTCCTGTCAAGGAGCCACGATTCCTACATGGAATAATCGTAGGATTCCTCACAGCTTGGATCAGACTGTCACTGCACTCGTGTGCCCTGGGAAAATCCAGGCAATTCGAGCCATTTCTCTTATACTCCTGTATCAGACTTCCAACTGATGCAATATAATTTATTATTTGACAGCAATTTAACTTTTCAGTCTCTTTTATTAACTTAAGGATGTAACAATGCTACTAAATTTAACTGCTGAAGAATTCACAATGAGAGGCCACGGGAGAATGCATTGAGATTGCAGTTGTAAGAAAATGACAGTCTTCTGATTTGTTTATATTAATTAGTGATAAACTTAGGATAGATCTATACAGTCAACACTAAATTTGTGAAAATAACTGGCAAAGAGAATGACTCCCTAAACAGAACTCAACAGAAAAGACTAAAAAGTAAATGCCAGAAGCTAATAGGTCTAGAGCCTCCTACAACCAGAAAAGTCAGGGTGGAAGAAAAGATTTTAGTTACCTTCTCTTAAGGTAGACATTTCTGATGACTGAAGTTACCATGAGAGGTGAACCCTCAGATAATATTTATCTTATATTTAATTCTACCTCATCCCATTTATATTGGGAATTGTTTCCAGGATTCTTAGAAGTTAAGTACCATTTTTCTAGCCTAAGCAAGAGAAACACTTTTCTTGCCTAAGTCAGGCTCCCAGTGAGGACAGCTATTAGATTTCCTTTCAATGGATTTCTCTCATGTATTTAACCCACCAAGGGTTAGTAAGCTAGTTGCACGAAGTATACTTGGCAACAACCGAGTTGTGATTATCACAACCATGACTTTCTGCTTTTGCCTGCTCAGGCAGCAAACAAAAAATATTGAATCTGGACCATTGCACAGCAGGCCCCTGGAAAACCCTGCAAGACATGTGCACTTACATTCATCAGGATTTTTTTTTTTTAAAGATGATGAAATTTCTTTTTAATACGATGTGATGGACATGGTCTGATTTTTGGCATGGAAGGAAATAAATTGCCAGGAGTATCAGAAGCTGGGAAGAGCACGCAATTCAATGTCACTTCCAAATCAATGAAAAGCATTTTGAGATTTCTAGCTGTCAAGGTTTCCCTTTAACACTTGTCACCATATAAAACATAGAGAGCATTGCTTCTTTATCATTTATTAGCATATTTTATAGATAGATATATTTATATTGTATCTATAGGTAGAGATACATTCCAGCTTTATACTTGACTTTATCCATGACTCTGGATTCTGTGAAATGATACTTCAATGGTGATAAAGCATCCCCTGTTCTTGCTCAGTCCTAAATAGCCATGTTCAGAATCTAGTAGCTTCAGCTAGACACAGAAACTGCTGTTTGGAAGTTTTTCTTAGCTCCATGTCAGAAGTAGGCATAATTCTGAATACAGATGGAGCAAAAGAGAGGAAAAAAACTATAATAGGAAAAAAAAAAAAAATCCTGTTCCTAAACATACTACAATTATTTCACAAAGTTTTGTACTTCTCTAAGTCAGGCTGGGCTTGGTGCTTTTTGAGGCCTCTCATGTTTCCAACTCTCCTTTCACCAGGATTCCTTGCAAAGTAGAGAATTGCTGAAGTTGTTATTAGATTAATCTGACCTAGTTTAGCATTTGAAATTAATTCTCTTCAGAAGTTTATCCAGAATGACAACTCAAGGAGATCTTGAGCTTAAGAAAAAAAAAAATCCAACCATCCCACAGGCCTTTTGGCAAAGTTCCTAAGCTTTTCTTACTGAAGTGTTAAAATTTTGGGCAGACATAATAGCATTATAAGACAGTTGTAACAATAAGTGCTATAATATAATTTGGGAAGAAAACAAAAATCACACAAAAAATATCAATTTTATACTAGGCTAGCCAGGACATTGCACACAGAATTCCTAGGTATTACAACTCAGAGTGCCATAAAATTGAAGTAGAATTAAATAAAGTCTTAGTGCTTCAAGTAACAAAAAAAAGCAGATTTAAAATTATATTTGTCAGGCAAAGTAATCAGCAGTGGAATATGAAATGCATAAAGACTATAAGAACAGAATTAATTTACAATTTAAAACAGGTATTTCCATCTTTGATGGCATAAACAAGTAACTAGTTAGCAATTCTTGTTCAAATTAGTAAAAAATAGGGGGTTTTGAGAGTGATTTAAATCAGAAAAGAAAGCTAAAAAATTGGGTAAAGTATTTAGTGAAATTTGAAAACTTAATTAATCTGAAACATGTTCAGGGTTTGGAGCAAAGTAAGAAGAAAGCCAACAGAACATCAGCAGGTTCTAAGAAGTTTTGGAGGGTGGGTTTTTTGTTTGGGGTCAGGGTGTTTCTTTGGAGTTTCTCTAAATGTTTTTTTTTTTTAAAATGAAGTCAGTTCAGAAGACTGAGACGACATCCAACTGCCAGCCACCATGCACAGAGTTGTGTTCAGTCTCATTTTGAAATTCCATTCGTTTAAACTTCGCCTTTTTAGGTCTGTTTCTCATAAGTTTGAATATGCAAACAGTAAAACCACAAAAACAACAAAAGGGGGTTTGTTTATTCTGACTATTTCAGCTGAAAGCATTTTAAATTAAACCTCTGGCTTAAAGAGTATTTGCAAACCAAGAAAACCAGCTGGCAGAACTGAGCTGTAAAGCACAACAGTGGCTGGAGTGATTATTAAAATAAAAGCTGTACCAAAGCATCTTATCTATGGCTGCAGAATAATTGCTTATCCAAACCAGGTATTTTGCTCCTAATACTTGTAGACGTTGTACAAAGGAAGGCAGTAAATGGAGAAAAGCACTGAATCCAGGCAAACTGCCATTGGCATGGGTGGATTTATTCCAAGAACAGATAAATGCACCACTGCCAACCCAGAGCCTGTTTTCAGGGTTCAGACAGAGAAAGTCACTGCTTGAACTAAAAAACCCAAAAAAAAACCAAGCGGAATGGATTTTAATTTTCAATAAATACTTTCTTGTGCAGCTCCTATGTGATTATTCCATCTCCACTGGAGATTACTCACTGGCAACAAATGATAAACTCACTTTTATTTCTTTTTTTTTGTTTGTTTTTAATCTAACAGCCAGACCCTCATATTCAGCTTTCCCATTACTGCTGTTGATCTAGCTAGCTGGGGGAGCTGTGGATGCTCTCCAGTTAAAATGTTTATTGAATATCTCAACATAAAAACGTAACATCACACCTGTCCAGCCCAAGAGTACATAAATATTGTATAGCACAAGTACCATGTCAAATAACATCTGCACTCAGGCCAAGTATTATCAGCAGTGACATGCTTCTAGCTCAATAAAAAAACAGCATTTTCTAGTAATGCAAAGAACACGAATATACATTTATTATTAGACAAGAGCTTTATCTGTTTGTCTTTTAAACAGCTCTAAACAAGTTTACATATCAAAAAACGAGTGTGAGCCTAAAGGGTGCATGATGTCCATTTACTCCTCAGCTTTGTAACCATTAGTATTCAACTAAATGGATGCATTTTAAACTGTCCTTTGTATCCATCATAACTGTGGGATCTGAAACAGCAGACACTTTAATATACGAAGCTTCATGTATAAAAATAAGGCATCTGCTTGTCAGAAAAAAAAACAGGACTAATTTATAACCTCTATAATTAAGGTGTAAGGAAATCTCAAACTGTTAATTTTTTTGAGCTACCCTCAAACATGACCTAGAATGATGGAGTACCCCAATAAGAGAAAGCACACAGAACCACAAGGTAAGATGATGGTTTGCAAATGCATTAAAAAATGAACTAAAAAACTAAGTATGAAATTGCACAATTCAGTTCAATTGATGTACCTGTCCTTATCATCCTTTCTGCTGCCAGCTAGGAAAAAGTCCAGAGCATGTGTCTAAGCAGCAGGCACTAAAGCCTGTGTGCATGTCTGACTAGTCCTGAAATGTGCACAAACCCAGGCTGCCTTCACAGCTGAGAGGTAAATGCTCTTTCCTCCTGAGATACATCTGAAAAAAGCATTCCCTGCCCTAAAAACAAGAGGAATGGCCATGGGAGGCACGTAACAGCAGAGAATTTCCATGGGAGGCAGCATCACTTCATCCTCCTCGCTCGGAGTGATTTCTCATCAGCCTGCCAGGATGAGCTGCGTGCCAGGGAAAGCCAGGTCTTAAAAGGGGAGACTTGACTGGCTTTAAAAGTTCTGGCTTAAACACTCAGAGCTGTTTCAGGGACAGAACTTGAGTATAAATCAAGGTGATTCTCATCTCCATCCTACAGATACAAGAGGAAATAATGAAGCTCACTAGTTTATTCTGTCTTTGCTGAGTTTTTGTTGTGATGGTCAGGTTTAGGAAAGGGAAGCTTATTGAAGGGAAAAAAAACAAAAAAACAAAAACCTGCTGGCAAGAGCAGCATTTGCCTGGTCACTATGGCTTGCAGGGTACAGAATATTCTTGTTTACAAAGGGTAGACAACACACTGCCACTCCCATCTCAGGGGAGGGATAGCTTTTTTCATTTAGGACAGCAGGAAATGGGGATCTTCTGGAAATTTGAAAATTATCACTGACTCCTGATTTTTTTGTGCAAAATCCCAATGTGTAACATCCAGATATTTTGCAAAGTCACCTGGCTCCAAACCTCAGCCTCCAACAAATGAAGTGCAGCTCAGCTGCGAGATGTAACATCTTTATAACATACTAGGTAATTAAAAATGAGTTATGTTGCCTAGTGTTATAAAATGGATTACAACTACATGCAGCAACTTCTGTAGATTTTGGAGCTGTTTTTAAAAGAAAAAGTCTGCTGCATAAAACATTGCCCAGAAAAACCCCTTGCATGGTAGTTTTAATGAATCTTTCATGGTTCAATAAGCTATTGTATTAGGTCATTCTCCTGATGAAGCAATGCTCCAATCTCATTATATTTAGTCAGAAAGAAATAAGCTTCTAGTGTTATTGGATTTTTTTTTATATAATTAGTTAAAAAGCAATTTTTTGGAATTTCCTTTGCTCGTAGGGTTTGGGAAAAAAAAAAGAAACAAAGTTGAGACAAGTAATATTGTGCTGTATTTAAGTAAAATATAGTGCTCCACACACAATAACCATTCTCTTCCATCCTACAGCTGGGATGTGCTTTAAGCTTTGGGCTAAATCAGCCTCTTTCTACTACATCCTTCCTTCCCCCTCCTGTCATCTCTACTTTTCCAAACAGCAAACCTGAGAATGAGCTCAAATGGCTGAAAGCTCCAAAGGAAAAGCACCAGGCAGTGCCCATAGCTGGTGGCAATTAATAGAAAGTGAATCAGTTGCTTTGTATAGCAGATAAAGAAAAAAGCCCAGTTTGAATAACCTGCTGCCTCATCATGACATTGTGTTCCCAACAGAAATTAATTTTGTGAGCTGTGGGAGTTTGAAACAAACATGTGAGGGCTAAAAAGACCTAATGCCATCATCTCAGCATGGAGAGGAAGATTGAAAGGTACTTTCAGAATAACTGCTACAGTCTCTGGGTAGGGACAATGTTTTCCCCCTGTGGTATTTATGAAAAAAAGAGTAGAATAAATAGTGCCACATGTCTTCACAGCTGGAACATCTGTGACTGAGAAGTTGGCACAAATTTATAATCTTACATGACCACATGAATCTAGCTATAATTGACAGACATGGCTGTAATGACAAAATTCTATCGATTTTCCCTGGGACTAGAGCTGCTCAGGCTTGAAGTACTAAATTGTGTTAAAAGAGCATGATATTTCTCAAGCATTCACAGAGAAAAAGTATTCTCACATTTCATAATCAATGCCTGATTTTTCATATGAGCCCAAAGGCAGCCTGCACAAGTTGATATAAAGGCATCTGATGAAGGCTGCTAAATACACAGAAACTCATTAAGTGCCTGCTTTAAAAGAGCTGGAGTCTGGAAAAGCCTTTAAAAACACCAAATATGCTTATCTGACTTCTGGGTAGAAATCTGCTGTGAACACAGATAGAAATAGGCTCATTGAACTCCATGGAGTCCTCTTGAGTTCTTGTTTCACATGAAATACAACGTACATAATTGCAAGTCCTTCTACATAGGTGATAAAGCAGCACGTCCACAACAAAATAAATGCTATTTTATAAAACTGCAGCTTCTTATTCAACATGCTGAAGGCACTTAAAGTCTTACAGTGAAGCATGAACTATATTACCCCAAGTAAACAGCATGAAAACACAACGGTGGGAACAAAAGCCCTCTCAGATTTTCAAAACCTCCACTCTCCCCACATTCAAATTTTCTCTAAATTCAAGATTATTCTGTTATAAATGCATGAAGACACGATTACATTTTTATACCACGCAGTGTTGGTTTTTTTTTTATTCCCACTAAACTGTGTTTTGCAGAAAAATATTTCCCAGTAGAAAACTCCAAAACATTTCACAGACATACTTTATAAAAAAAAAGAAAACAATAGGTTTGCTATTTGCTACTTGAATTCACAAGTGTGACATGCATAACTGCTAACCTCTTTCAGCTGTGATCAATACAGCTTCTGTATTTAAAATTTAAAAAAATATAAGAAGGCTTATATACTGAGTAGAAGGGGGTTTTTGTTTTTTTGTTTCTTTTGTTTTGGCTTGGGTTTTTTGGGTTTTTTTTTTTGTTGTTTTGTTTAAGAACTAAAAAGCATGCTGTGATAAAATTGGGAGTTTGTTTTTTGTTTTTTTTTAATGGCCTACCTCCTTGCTTTGGGGAGCACTACCTTTTTAACATATTTGCACAAGAGATTCAGGGATACACCGATGCACACTCTGAAATACTGCAGAGATAGACAGGGACCCACCTTCCCCGTGTCCTGTATTCCTATCCCTCATTCACACTCCTGGAAATGCTTTTGGTAACAATAAATCATGCTGAATTCTTTTTAGCACTTGGTAACACCACTGCTAAATTCCAGTAAGAAATAGAAGATTTGCAACTGGATTGGATTTATATCTAAAAGAAACAAAGGCACAAAACTGGGAAAGGGTGAAAAGCCTCCCCCTAAAGCAGTCATGCTTTGCAATGTCCAAGTGAAGGAAGCCACACAAATATTTTCAGGAAGACTGAATGCAGAATGCAAGAACTGGAGATGGCAGTAGCTTCAGGTCACTCACTTTTCTCTTGTTTTTGCCCATGCCCAGTGATCTCCTCATACATGGCCAGTCTTAGAACTAGTGCTTCTCACTGAATAACCATTCTAGGGAGGCTATTTTAAATTATTTCACAAAACCTTACTTTCTAAAGAGTCTATAAAGCAGTATTGGTCACCTACAATTGATCTAAATTATAATTATTATTAATGCAAAGATATTTATGAACCAAAGCCATTCCCTTCCATTTCTCTTTCAGTGCTCTCTGGGAAGTCAGTGGTGATTGCCTCATCCTCAAACAGGAAATTGGAAATTCAGAGTAGGGCAAGAAGTTTAACTCCAGGTATTGAACAGCTTCCATAAAAGAAAGGACTAAGTAGACAAGGGCACTTCAGTGTGGGAAAGAGGCAGCTGAAGAAAAGGTAAAATCCAGACAGCTGTGAGGGCAGAGAAGGTGAATGGAAAGCAATTATTCTTTTATGGAAGAATATGGAAACATCAAACTAAACCAGCAGAATGAAGGCCAAGATTCCTCACAGTGTGCAATGGGAACGCTGCTTTTGGACAATCTTATGTCCCAGGTGCACAGTTAGGGGACTCTTCCAGAGCCAAAATACTCAACTGGAAATCTCCTGAACTGGATTTAGCAGATGCTTGCAGCTTCACTGTGTTCAGAGACAGGCTCACCATAAAGGTAAAACCCCCCACACAGCACATTGTGAAAAGAGCAATTTCCTCTTAAACCCATCTTAGTTCCTTTGCAATGGCCCAAACACAAGAATGCCAGCAAGGTGGATTTTTCCCTGATACACCTAATCTTTCTACAAATTAAATGTATTCCCAAATCTTTTTAACTGACGGACTTTAATTATTACTTCTACCACTTCAAAAAAAAATAGTTTCACCACTTTCCTTCAAAAATCAGTGGAGCAAAGCACTGTTCAAGCTGCCTGTGCAAGTTGATCTCATCATGACTGTAAGGACCACTGGTGCATTTACTGATGTCTCAGAAATCATGCTATGCTCACTGAGTGTTGCTGTTCTGCACAGACCAGGCAGGGGCGACACCAACTGCAAATCACAGCCCTCTGAAAGACTTCTGGTTTTCTTCCCAGGGAGTTCACTTATCCCCAAAGCCAAACACAGCACTGTAATTCTGCTGAATGCCTGGCACAGGAATTTACAGGATTCTCTGACCTCATCATGTCACATTTCTAGGCCGATACAATTAAATTCGGCTATTTTTAAAAATTTTTCTACATATTCGAAATTTGTGCTGTGTTTTACATGCACTGTAAAAAAAAAAAAAAAAAAAAAAAAAGCAGTATCAACTGCTCCGCTCCCTGCCTGTGTAGTTGAACATATTCCTACTGTTAATTCAGCTCACATATCCCAGCCATTACCCAGGGAATACAGTGATTAGGCAGCTTTCCAGTAAACAGTCCTTAAAACAGTTCATAAAAATTCCATTTAGACAAAGCTTTGTTTCTTGCTCGAGAATTTGATAAGATTTTGCAATAACTGCTTAGGGATATATTTCAAGTCCACAAAGTGAGTTAAATTCCATTTCCACACACACTAGCATTGCATTTGCAGTTTAAAATACTATAAAGTAGTTCTTGTGTACATATAAGATGCAATTAATTTGGGTGCTGCTTTTTTACAAACACACACTTAGAAAATCCTAAAAATGTGCAATGAAAAATGTGAAAATACCCTTAAAACAGTCCACAGAAGGCAGATTCTCAAGTAGAAATCTAGTGGAATTATCTGAATCAGAACTCACCCAGACCAAAACCTGTTTGTAGTAATGGAGACAACACAGCATCACAACCTATATTTTTTATGGCATTCCACCTGAGGTAATGCCCCTAACTCACAGGTCCCAGAAATAACCAAAACCAGTCCATTTTATAGACTACAAGGAAATACTAAATTCTTGGCACAGTAATTCTTAAACTTAGAGCATCCGTTTGTTATCCACAAATGGAAAGCATTTAGCTTGTTTTAACAACTTTCTATAAAAGACAAGATTCACTTGCAACATTTATTATCTGAAAATGTTTTGGTCGAAATAAAAATGAAACTCAAAATTATGATCCTTTTTATGATAATAGCTGATACTTATTAAGCAATAAACTCTTGCTCTCTCCTATTTTTATTCCCTGAAAAAAGCAACATAAACTAGAACTCAGTGTAATTGCATGTGTTCCATTTTTTACTTGTTGTTTTGAAAAAAGGCTTTTTAACAGCTGCATTGAAGGCTCTTTAAGAAACCCAATCTTTCTAGTTTACAGACTAACAAGGTTTATATGAGAGCATCAAATGAAAAGGAAAGTGAGCTGTCGTGATAAAAGTACTCAAAGCCTTAGTACAAACCTCATGACAAGCTAAAATAAAAAGAATTATTTTGTTCCTTTTGTTTCAACCAAAGTCTTAACATTTAGCACATGTAAACCACTGCCATTTTGGAGTCAAATCTCTTTTGTAGCTGGATGCAACTGGCCCTAACAAACATGGCAAAAACTGAAGTGTTCTCAAATGGTGTTTGCACATGCACGGATCCATCCACACCACATCAGATGAACCTTGTAGCTGACAGTGCTTTACATGCTCACATAATGACTGCAATTCAGAACCTTACAATCCAGTTTCCTATGATAAATTAACGTGGCAAAATTATTCAACCTCCCTTTTCCCTTAAAGGTGAATGCAGAGCAGTTTGAAGCTCACTGTAGGTTTCTATTTTAACCCAAGAGCTGATAGTTTGCCAGATGATTACAGTCTTCCCTATGTGAAAAGTTAGAAGAGGGGAGTCTACTTTAAATTATTGGCACTAAACATCTAATAAAGGAATTATATTAGATAAATTACACTTTGCTCATAGTTCCAACAAACTATTGCATTATTAGGCACGTGTCTGAAAGGCTTGGCAGTTTCACAGTGAAACACTATTCCAGCTGATGCATTGGGAGCATCACAGTCAGGATCTGCCATTGGAATAAAACTCCAGGTGGAAAAGGCCAGCAATCTTAACCACTTCACAAAACAACAGGTAAGAAGGGAAATAGATTAATATGCTGAACTCACCTTCTTTTCAACTGACAGAAGTTTTGTATGCTTAAAAAAATAAACTAGTTTTTCCATGACATCATTCAGCTTGAATACTAATGCTTTTCCTTAATGCAAGGTACATGGATAAACAACTTAGTTCCCCCTTTCACAGAAGCAACGCCCAACTTTGCATGTTCTTCTTTACTCCGTTCCCTCAGATCATAATTCTAAAATACTTTTCGATTTTTACACCTTTTCCCTGGTTCAGTTCTTCAGTGCTGTTAAGTGAAGTGCCCTTCTCTGTCCTGTGAAGCTACACTGACTTACAGCAGCTGAAAATCTGTGAAATTTAAGTATGAACAAGGAGGGGGAAAAACTTGTCAATTTTTAAGATGCAGTATTTGGATTCATTAACAATTAATTTCACTGATACATGAATAATAGGTACAAAACTGGGTCAAGCTCCCTTGAGAGGGTTTGACACTTCCTTCCCAAAGACTAGAATTCGACCCAGGGTTTCATCTTCTGTTTGACACCCTACTTTAAATTAAAATAGCAGGCAAGTGGGGTAAATGCAGGTAAAAATTAGAATCTTCAATACCTGTTCACACCTTATTATCAGATATCCTCTGAAATGATAGGGAACGGCACCAATAAAAACACGTTTGTGTCAACTGTCCCAGCTGGTTGATAAAAGCACTACCACAGATGATGTAAGAAGTTTAGCAACACAGTGTTTAAAATTCAAGCAGCAGAAGCCCTTCCACCAGAATTTCACCCAGCTTTGGGAGCAGATCTGTTTGCATCATCAATTTCTTTGTTTTTCCAATGAAGTTGCCAAGCAGCAGGTAGTGCAGCATCACTAAAGAAATGGAGCTGCAGCACAAAACAGCTTGACTGAAGGAGCTTGCAGCTCAGCCCATGAGAAACCATGGCTGGGCTAGTTTGCTCAGCAGTTTGGCTGTGGCAGTCAGACCTGAATTTACTCACTGGAAGTGTTCTCTCTAGGGCCTGAGAGGACTTAGGTATATTGAAATATATATATAGTGAAATGATAACACAGCTTCATGGGGTGAATCACAGAAAACTGTGCTGGAACACTCAGAATTCAGAAGGGACTTTAACCTCAGTCACCACCCTCAGTTATTTGGTTTGTCTCCCTTAACCTTTATTCTTGGCCTTTTCTCACAGTTTTCTACCAACTGTGATGTAAAGCCATGCTAAGTAATCCAAATAATCACATGTGCCATATATTTCTTTAAAGATGGGATAAATACATACCTATCATCCTTAAAAACAACCCGAGAGTAACTAAAACCAGTCAGTGGAACACTGTTGCTATAAATTATTGCCAACAGCCAGGGGTTTTCCTTGATAGCAATGAACATGGAAGAGGAAATATCAACCCAACCTCCTGCTCTGCACTATGAGAACACTTGTTCCAGTGTTCTATTCGACAGCATAAATCAATATCCAACAGAGAGATGCTTAAGTCAAAGACACACCCACAAAAATTGCTCATTGACCAACATACCAAAGAAATCACAAAAAAATTCAAAGCAACCTTATAGGAGAGAGAATATGAACTTAATAGGGGTTTAACATTAAGAATCCCATCCACAAAATAATGCCAGCTGATTTTAAAGTGAGGTTAGGCTTTTAAATGTTAAGAGTATAAAATTGAAGAATTAATTGAATTTACTGTCAGCTCAACATTGCTAATGCAAATTCTAGATAGCTGTATCGGGTCATTCTTGACTAAATTAAGTGCTATCTATCATTATGACATTACTAAAGGCTTTAAAAAATTCTGTTGTTAAATGCAATCAACTTTAATTTAAACTATGTGTATTCAGTCAGTGTCTCAAGCAATGTCGAGGCAAATATATCTCAGGGTGGTAGTAGGGATTTATACCTCCACAACTTTTGATGTAAAATTTAAATAAGTTAGAATTTGAAAAAGAAAATGAAGCTTTATTGCATTTTGCCTGCAAAGCTCTTGCTTCCATTTTGATTAACCACTGGTCTCCACTCATTAGATCAAAGATCACAAAGTATTAACCCTTTTTGAAACCAACCAGCATTTTCAACCTGATTTAAAAGTCACTGAAGGCAATGAAAATTACTTCTGTGAGCTTCAGTTAGGCCTTCTACAATCTGAGCAGCTACAAGGAGTAGGACTGAGAGGGTGTGACTAACTTTGCTGATGCTGAAGATATCAACTGGCAATCAAACATCTTTTGGAAAAAAATCAGAGATGACTATATTGCTTCAGCACAGCCATTTCTGCTCTGAGATTATTTGCTGTACAATGGGAAAAGCAAAAGGATGTGAAATACCTACACCCACACCTGATTTATACACACTGATATTCATCCACTCAAAAAGCCTGGGATGACTTCTCTAAATTCTCACTGGGGAATGACAAGCAGCAGTCATTTCAGCCAAACTGGTACTTACACATCCTCTTGGCTGGGGGAATTCTGGGTCACACCCATTTCTATTACCATTTTTCCTGTCATGTAAGTGAAAATGATACTGACATTTGTTCTTTGGAAAAGTTACTGTTATCCCTCTTGTTGATAGAATTACGCTGTGATATTTTGTTTATTTTCTAAGCAGTTGCCAATAATAGTGTCCATGCCTGTCATCTCTCTACATGTTGACTGGTATCTATACATCACACTAGAAGATCAGGATCCTTAAAAGAACCTTTCCTTTTTAAACTCTTGAAAAGATATCCCCAACACAGTCAGTAGAATCTGAAGATGGCAGCTATTAGGAGTAAGAAGTGACGACCACAATTTAGTCAAAGTACACCATCACACCTCCTACTCAGAAGAATTTAAGAATTTGAAAGTCTGTTCTATTCCAACTGTACAAGTCCTTGACCATGTAATTTCCACCTCCTGCACCGGCCACTGACAACTTTTCAACACAAAGTACATTAAGCAATCATCAACTCATTCAGGTTTGACTGTTGAATGTTGTCATTAGGTATTAGCAAATATCAGACACAATTAGTTTTGTCTGAGGGCCGGTAATGCTCCTAATCATAATTCCCTCACTCCCACATTTCAGGTATGAAAGCATTTCTTTTGACAGACCTGAGCTTGCTTCCATCATAAATCAGCCATGGGTAAACTCCTTCAGCAAAGGGTTCAGAGCTCTCTTGCCTGCTTTGGAGGAAGGATGAGGCTGGGCAAAGCCAGATGGAGCTGCTAAGGATGCAGACACTTCACACCAACACTACCTGGGCATGTCAGACCCCTGAACAGCTCGGCTCCCATGAAACTCGGGAGCTCAAGGCACAGATCACTAATAAACTGAATGGATCATGCAGCTTTTGCTGCAGGACAGATGTTTCACTGCCTTCTGCAGGAGAAACTGTCAGACCCTTTCTTTGTTCATCAGTTTGCAATTTTCACGCTTTCCAGTGGCTGATCTGGAAAACACATCAGCCACTACCATAATGGATATAAATGACTAATATTCAAAGATTGCTCAAAATATCTGTGAGGCAGCCCCTTCAGCACAACTTGGTAGCACAGGACACAAGCAGCCTGGGATAGATACCAGAGCAGAGAATTTCACCACTGAACTGACTGTCAAGTGTGCATTTAAATGGCTCGTGACTTTCTGATGTTCTTTCTCTGGAACTTTGTTAGATTACATGTCCAAACTTTCAAAACACAATATCCAAATACAGAAATGCTTTTCCTAGCCTGTACTTCTCCCCACAGTTAATGTCAGGATCAGATCAGCTGCAAAGCTACTGGTATTCAGATGTAAAACTTTTCAATGGAAGCCGACTCTTGTCTTGGATAAAATTAATTAAGTACAATAAATTTCATATATAGATCCCATGGCTGGCAAGTGTCCCCTAATGTCATACTGAAGAAACCTGAGCCAAACAAATACAACCCTTCTCAGTCCTTTCCATGTACTCTTTTTGCCCATTAGTTGCAAGAGAAAAGCAAATGTCCTTTTTTCCTGCTTGGTGGAGGATACAGCTACACATACCTTCAACTAGACATGGTTTTGGTAACAAGAAACCCATAAAATGTTCTATTTGGGTACAACAAAGAAAATAACATCTCCCAACAGCGTCCAACATAAGCAGATAATTCAGGAGGTAATTCGGAGAGAGGAGTATTTAAATGACTGTGTACACTCAAATATAACACTTCTATTCCTCAGCACATCCCTAAGGTAAAGATTGCTGCACCTTGTGACAACACCATGGAGAGGGGCCACTAGAAAACTACTTTTTATTTTTTACCTTCTACTAGCAAGTGTGTCTGTGTTTTTATATGCTACCGAGTACATGCAAGACAACAGAAACCCATTTCATAAAATATTTCAGAACACATTCAGTAAATTTACATTCTGGAAACTTAGATTCTTGATGTCTATTCCTGCTACCTCATGTAAAGACCTCTTAAGGAAAGCACACAATAAGCAGTATTGCAGATTCTGCTTTTAAGAACTCCGTCATTAAAAGGAATTATTTATCTGCTATTTCCCACAACTTCCTAAGAAATTAGCATCTATATTACACACTTATATTATTTAGAGTAAAAAGTACTATTTTCAGCATCAAAACTGTGTAGTGATCTCAGTTTAGTCCTTCTAATTAATCCCTTTAAACTCACATTAAAAGAATATTTAAGTTCATAGTTGGAATATTTTAAATGCAAGAACTATGGCAAACACATGGATACAAATGTACAACAATAAATTTCATCTTCCAGGCATATATGCAATATTTGTCTCTCTCTCTTAGGGTAACTGTGCAATTTAATAAACACAAAACTGGCACGAAAATTATGGACATTGAATGTGAATTCTCTCACACATTAGGTGACACAGCAAACAAATCAAAATGAAAATACAGCAAGAAAAAGAGTAATTGGAAATACTAACATAAAGCAGACTTCAAAAACGCATTCAGGAAATCCTAACAGTTGCTAAGGGGAAATGGAAAATTAACAGCTGCCTTTTTTAGGAACTATGAAATGTTTTAATAATGTATATATGTGTACATATACGTATCAAAGATACAGAAACAAGAATGGGGGGAACAAATTTTGAAAACACCTTAATCTATCTTGGTAATGTAGAGAGGCAGAAGTCATTTAAACAACAGAAAACCCACAAAACCAATAGCCAATATGCATGAAAAAACACTAACATTTAATATTTTGCTAACAGGTATTACTGTTCAATAAGACTGTAAGTGTACCATCAGGCCATAGTTCCATTTAACCCCATCACAAAATGAAAACACTGATTTTTAATAAATCTCTGCATGGCAGTTGAAGCAGTAAATGCTGGAGCTCTGTGAGCAGAGGTGAGAGCAGTACAGCACTGCTCATCTCAGGAAGGGCAGCATGACCATGAAGAGCTGTGACAAACCTGCAGCAAGCAGAGGATAAGGCTCTAAGGCACGGCTTTATGGCCAAGAAGGATTTATGGCCAGAAGGATTTATGGCCAACTAAGTCTAAGCCACAAGGTTCAGAGAGCTCTGCTCCCCAGACTGCCATTTAAGCCCTACAGAATCTCTGAATTTACGAATTTCTGCATAGAGTCACAGAAAATATAATCCCCCTTCTTTTAAAAGTTATATGTAAATATGTGGAAAACCTACAGACAGACCCACCAACACAATCCAGTCATATCAATGTTGGCCTGAATATACCATCAGTGTGTAATTTTAGAACACATTCAAGCTACACTAGAAATGAGCATGAAAAGCCACAGAAAATCCTGCCAAATTTCTGGCATTCCTTGAACGTTAGGAAACCAAATTATTTTCCAAGCTATTATCAACTATATGAAAATAGAGAGTGACATTCCTTCCAGCTAAAAGAAAACATGTTTATATTTAGTTTCCTCAAAACTGCGATGTTGAAAGCACATTTATTCCCCCAAATGTGAAATAGCCTCCTACCTTGAACTATCTGTTCAGCGTGTTGCTTTTCAGATCAGTATAAGATAATTTTTTTTGACAGATCACTAAATAACCTGGAGAAGCCAGTGCATCAGCAGTACAGGACAGTTATTGCCTCCGACACCTGAGTGCAGCGGAGGAATTCCTTGCAATTGCATGGAGAGTAACTAAGCCATGCTTGTATTGACTACAGCTGACAGTCAGCACTGCCAGCTGGACACATCCCACACTTCAGAGATGGAACTAGAGCAGCACACTGCACAGACAGCAGCAGTATTCCAGCACTGGATTTGGACAGCTAGAGGAACACGAGTGGCAAGATACAAACCCTATCAATCAGAGAACTTAAACTTCTGTTGGAAAGGTACCAACTGAGGCTGCAAAATTCTGCAGAGCGGCACTGGTTTCAACACAGCTGACTTGAAAAGCCATCCTACTGCCTGATGGCAGACCTGGTGAGGTTCTGTCACGGGGTCTTACCACTGAGGATCTTTTTCAGCCTTCTGTTTACAAGGGCCTTCAGCACTGATTTCATTTGGATTGCACAAACAAATCAATGCTTTTTTAGTTCCAACACTTCACTATGAAAATAGTTTTCCAGCATTTTACAAGAGCTAAAAGTATGAAGTATTTTAAAAATTTATTTAAGTCTAAATGACACACAAAGCAAGCATTCCCCAGCAGCTAACACGTTCTTTTAACCGTGACTCTTTGGTCATTATATCAGTTGATTATTTCCCAAAACAGAACAAACCAAATTAGACCAGCAGACCCCTGGGCTAACACACACAGCAAGATGGATCTACCAGATGGACAAATGCAGCATCACACCAGCATACTGCTCCTTGGACTACATGATCCCTGTCAGGACAGCAGGCACAAGTCATTCCTAAATCTCCACAGCCGTTCTCCTAGCACCTTGATTGCCCATGTTTTTCCTCTGTTCCATGGGGAATATCCTCCAGTCCATTATCACAGACAACTGAGAGCCAACACATCTGACAGAAACACAGTATGCTTCTGCCATGTTTTTAATGGACTTCAGGAGAAAAAGGATTGGCAACTTTATTAATATGCTACAGTCCCCTGCTCCCAAGCTGGTTTATTAATTTAGGCATCATTCAGCCTGAATAAAACTGGGAGCCAACGTAAGTTATAATAGTTAAACACTATTTATAATAGTGTAACAGTTAAAGACAGAAGTAGACATCCACATCAGGAGAATCCCAGCAGTCCAGTTAGCTGCCTAAAATCAGACTGTTCTAAGTACTCAGCAGAGATATCTCCTGCTACAGAGGGGGAAAAGACTTCTCACAAGAGTGAATGGAATTGCAATTTGCAGCACCAAGGGACACAGTTGCATTCAGAGAAGCTCCTCACAAGTGCTTTGCACAATATCAGAGTTGGATTCAGAGCCCAGGCACCACTACTGCAACTTTCAATATTTGACCCGAGTTATATTATGCAGATGACATTTCTGGCAGATTCTAGCTGAAGACACAGATTAAACCAAACTAGAGCAAAGGTATCATACTACTGTATTTGCAACTCACACCTGACTGACAAGGCTTGTGGCACGAGGGTGATTTCTTCTTTCATTCAGAAAACTGACTACCAGTTCATTAAAAACTAGGAAAGTCTCAGTTACTCCAACATATGCAGAACACTGTCTCTTCTTTATAGAAGCAGCTGGCTCTCACTTCCACTGGTCCCTATGGAAAGCCACCTTCGTACAATCATCACAAGCCACATCACATCCAAGCAACAGGCACTGCAGAGCTGAAGCAAAATGCTTGAACAATAAAAACATCAAAGTCAGGTCAAGTTAAAAGGGTGTCAGTGCCAGATGCAGGATGATAGCCACCATTAAATAAGAAATTGTTCCATAGGCATTAAGGAGCCTATAATGGCTCACAGTGGGAATTAATAGAACAAGAGAAAAAAGATATCAAGCTACAGGTCTGACTTACTGGACTTTTCAGAAAGGTTCATAAGAAAATTGTTTTGTGCAGAAGATCACAGAGTAGCTTAACTCAATGTAAAGGGAAAACTTGGCAGAACATTTCCATTTCAAAGGCAGACAGCTGTATGTGGCAAGTGGAGCACGAGTGCACATATCCCACTGTAATCACATTAACTGTTGGGTACAGAAATCCTTTTGTAGCTGCAGCTTTCACATTTTCCCCTCTATATTTGGATCCTCACTGTTTTTCACCACCAATAGTATGCAATTAATGATATTGCAATAGGAATAAAGTTTGGAAAAGTCAATGCAAAACCTGAACTTTTAGAACAGGCTCATGGGAAAACCCACACAAATTACATATCCAGCACTAGCTTTTACAAAATACAGGTAAATACAATAGTTACTAACATATTATCTGATAAGACTCCAATAAACTTTTAAATTTAACATTAACATGCAGTTTGTTGTGGGGTTTTTTGTGGGTTTTTTTGTTGTTGTTTTTGTTTTTAATTTTTTTAATTTTTTTTTTTGTTGTTGTTGGTTGGTTGGTTGGTTTGGCTCAGTTTATTTTGTTTGGTTTTTTTTTTTTTGCATAGGAAGGGATGCATTAATTGTGTTTTGGTATTTTCACATCAGTATTTTATTTCAAACACCCTTCCATCATATAAGCCTTAAACCAAACATGGATTAGAAGGAAGATAGGTTCTATTTCGACAATGTATGAAAGTGTAATTAAAGGAAAATTGCTGCAGGCATGAAACACCATGTGGTCCCAGTAGCTGCAAGTCACCTATACTTAAACCTAAAATCACCAATACACTTCAAGTCCAGGTGATTTTCCTAAATTTCAAAAAACCTGTTATCAGAAACACGAAATAAACTTCAAGCACTTAATTAATTCTGTCATCCTCAGTCTAATGCATCAAAGCAGAGACCAGCACAGCAGCAAGGGACATCTGTCCAATTGGTCACCACATCCAAGTGACTCCACGTTACACTGAGCAGGACCAACAGACATCCTGAAAATAACACTTATATACTGGTTCTGCATGGAAAAGAAAAAATATCAAATTCTGTAGAATCTTGTCCAGCTAAGGTCTGCACGCTGGAAATCTTACTACACTCTGGAATATAAAGTTCTACCACATGGCAGACATTTCCCATACTTTGAGTGACAAACTGATAAAAAACAGAATTAAAATGACACCTACTAAGTACATGAACACCCACATCACCATTAATCTCATCACCACACTCTTTTGCACTCATGTCTCCCAGCACTCAAGTCAAACACAGAACCAGTGTCTCCTCCAGCCCACAACATTTCCTTCTGAGCTGCAGAAGCCAAGCTGCCCCTGTAGCAGGCAGGGCCCTGCCCTTCCTGACAAGCACAGGATTTAATAATCCTCCCACAGCAGGGTTGTTAAAAATCCTCTTTTAAAGGCAACTGAACCTGTGCTGTATCGTGTGAGTGTGCAGACATCTGACACAGACACGGGAGACCAAGACCTGCTCCTGACACCACACAAGTTTTCTTCAATATTTTAAGCAGCAATGAGACATATTTCAAAATCTTTGGAAATGCCTTTCCAGTATTTGTACACTATTGCTTAGCATGCTGAAATCACAGGTTCTTAAACTGCTTCCAGTGGTCAGCTACAAAACTCCACTATTTTGATTCAATAAAAAGTTATTTCATCTTCATTTGGCCCTTTTGCACACTTTAGTTTTTATTTCAACCATTCCCATTAAATTTTGAAACTCCATAAATGTGAATATAAACAGCTTTAATCTATTTAATGAGTCATCATGTTATTTTTAAATTAATTCTGTGTTTTTCCCGTTCTCCATGACATTTTTCTGTAGGCTACAGAACACTGAATATTCTAGCACCAGATAAGTACAGCAGTAATTGAATATTAGTCTAGATGCTTGTGGGCAGGGTACTTAGGGACACGAAAAAATATCTGTGAGCATAAAAATCAAACATGCTTTATCACTGTGCAAAGCCAGTCAAGCACACTAGTTACTGAAAGGAAAGGATTTGCAATTCAGTTCTTAAAATTTGATTTTATTCACCTTCAACACCCTATTACTGTGTATATTTTCCAGTTTTCCAAACCAGTGCAATAAGAGAATGGTTCACAGACACATTATGGTCATGGAAAAATTGATCTCTAAATCCTAAAGTTAGTCCTTGGTCCTGTAGTAAGGTACAGTCAGGAAAACCTGGTGCCCAGGTGAAGCCAACACTTAATTTGAAGTTAACAAATTCCTCAAGCTTATTTCAAAGTATGATTTTACAAGCACTAACTTCACATTACATTGAAAATTTGGCACTCTGCTTGAAGATTTAATTCTATATTCAAATGCATTTAGTAATAAACTAAGTATAACTCTTCCCTTTCAAAACATTGATGACTAATTAATGCTCACAGTTTGGATTCAGCCAGCAGGGAAATGAACACAGCTAAATGTAATCTTTCAAATTAACAGGCCATCTCTATAAACTATAAAATTATTCTTTAAACAGAACTACTGTTTTATTACTACTGGGATCTTAGGTTCATTATGTTCTCATAATACTCTCAAACATATCTATTAATCTGCATAATTACAACAGGCAAGAATTAATTTAAGACAGATGCAATAAGTTGCTTATTCATTCTTGATTTCAGCAACAATTTTCACCACAGATATTTATATTTCAAAGAACATTTCCAGTGCATAATAAAATTATGTCTTATTCCTAACATGACAAGTGTAGCTGCTAACACAAATACCCAATGTAACAAAAATTAAGTGAACCAAGCACTTCTCTTAGTCCCAAACTCCACATAACTCATTCAATGTTTCCTCTGAACTGAAATAATAGCCTTGGGTTGTTTTTTGGGTTTTTTTGGTTTTGGTTTTTTTTTTTTTTTTCTTTTTATCTGCAAGCAAATAAATGAGTCTTAAAATTCTCTAGACATTCTTGAAAGGTGAAGAATCCTTCACCCTCACAGGAAAGGACACAATTATAAATTCTGTCGTGTATGACAATGAATGCAATTCTGCTATACTTACAAAGAACTTTTACAGTCTAGTTTTCAGCTGGGAAAAGATGTCTTTTTTGGGATGAGGGTGTTTTTTTTTTTCCCAATCCTGAATTCCATTTAGCTAAGTCAAATTTAGAAAAAGCCACAGGGAAAAGTGGAAAGCATGGCAACACCTGAGACCCTTCACATGTGAACTACCAAATATTTTGAGTCCAGGCTCTATTGAAGCACATTGTTCCCAACCTCCTCCTCAAACCAAGGATATATAACAGGAGGACATTAGCTTTTTGCTACAATTTCCTCTTCCCTTGCCTCACTCCCCACCTCTACTAAAATGTATTTCTATCATTATTACAGATTAAAATACATATTTACACTTGCACAGGAGCTGAAGCACAACAGCACTGATATGGAACCCTTTTGGTCCAAGGAGGTACAAAGTGCTTTGAACACAACAAGTTAAAGGGAAGCTGGGGGACAAGAGAACAATTTTTAGACTGAGAGTATCCAAATGAAACTCAGGTTATTTGTGTCCTAGATCCAGTTTACTTCTGCAAGCCTGACAGTGTCACTGTGGTTAAATACTTATGGTCAAGTATTATTGACATACCATCAGTAAAATTTAACATTGCAGGAACAGACAATTTGGCTAGAAAGGCAATATAAACTATTCCCCGGGTGAACCTCAGACACAGCAAAGGCAGCCAAGCCTCAAAATACTTAATTATAGTCCATACCCATATGCCAGTACTCAAAACACCAAACCATGCACTATGTTTAGTGGACAAGAACCAAAATGCCATGTTGTAAGGGCGAGGAAAAGGTGACCAGTAAGTTGGAAAACAAGCACACCCTAACAGCTCTTTAGTCTGTTTGGAATATTTCCATCATTCCAAACACTCCAGACAATTCATTTCTGCCTCTGCATTCTTTCTGCTTTACTTTGTGGGCTGAGAAAAGCCCCTGGCATTTTATATGATGGTTTGGTCCAGGGGCAAACTAAACTAGTTCCTGTTATTGGTTATGTCCATGATGTGAACTGTGGTTAGGAGTTAAACAAGGTCCTGTAATGAGAATATTTTTTCAATGCAATCTATTTGCCTCATTATTATTTCAGCCAGTCAGTTTGCATTGAGGAGGAAATATAAGGAAATAGGATACACTGAAACAATGAACCAAATAATGGGGTGGGGGAAAGGAATCAGAGCTGAAAAATGAACATGTAATTACTGACTGCATAGGATCAAGCAGGGATTATTTTTCTTCTCCTCCCTCCCCCCGTATTTTGTTTCGGGATTTAAGAAAAAAAAAATCAAGTAAATATTAGGTGCTGTGTCTGCACAACAGGGATAAGTTAATCACTCCGTAAATCCTCAATATCACCTGCAATAGTTTAATGATTTGATAGAACAATAAAAGAGTTTATAGAGTATCTTCCATAACACAAACTTTAGAAGTAGCTCATAAATATTGAAAAGCCTTACATTTACATTGATTGCTAGGAAAACTAAATCAAAAATTCTTTTAGTGTCAGTCCAGAGGAACAGAATCAGATTCTTCACCTCCTCCATTAACGTTGACATGAAACAGAATTGTTTGTGACTGATCTAAACAGAAAATCCAGGTGTTTCTTTCCACATAGTATCAGTATGGGGTGGTTGCTCATCCTGGTCCTCCAGGCTCTTCCTGCAGTGTCATTCAACCCCTGCTTTTATGAAGTACATTAAATGAGCAAAGTTTAGCCATGAGTGAAGTTGAAAGCCTTGCATACACATGTCCTTTTAATTTTCCTCTGTTCAGCATACATAATTTGTGCTATTTACCAAATTCTGTTGCAAATTTTGAAGGATCTTTGTGTCTTAGAAATTGCCTCTACCTCAGTTTTAAGTTCTTCATATTTGCATTTCCCCCTTCTAAGCAAAACAGCTATGTATTTATTTAAATACCTGTATGTTTAATACTTAACTATTTAATTATTCTCATCTTAGCTATTTAATAATTCTCATCTTAACTATTTAATTATTCTCATCTCTCTGTTTAGCAGCCTTTTTGAATAACACCCTTGTTCATGCTTGGTTTTTTAGTCTGGGGCTGCAGAATACAATTTACAGTGTTTTCTTGATAATATATGTAATTTTGTCATTGAATATATGCAGGACTATTGCTATTCTGCTACAGAAAACAGCATGTCAGGGAAACCACACTATGATTCACTAACAAGTTCATGACTCTTTCTCAGAAAAACAGTAAGATATGCATTTTATGTACTCAAAACCACTTCTTTCCACTTCCCTTCTCCCCCAGCCTTCCCAAGGTCACAGATGCAGCTGTAACAAGCTACACAGTACTGGCAAAGGTTTCTTCCAAACCTCACATAAAGCAATCAGCTCCAGTTCCAGAAAAAAAAAAACAAAACATAATGTTCAATGCAGAATGCACAGAGGGAAGAAGGTACTTCCACTAGAATAAATAAATAATTTCTCTTGTTGGGTTTCTCTTCACAGGAGACAAAAGTGCCACGCTATCCAGTGCATTCTTTGAAAGCTTTACCAGGAGGACTTCCCAGTTGTCAGTCACAGTACAACAGGGCCCTCCAGAGACATTACAGAAGATAAATTGTTTAATAATTTATCAGCTGCTGCTGATATGAGGCACTTCAGCATACTGAGTCTTGATATTGCTCCTCATTATTGAGTTTTTATCTGTTGTCAATCTGTGTTGCAAAGTCTTCATCCACCACCACCCCATATGATGTTAACTTCGCACAATCACCTCACTCAAAGATCATCTTAAATAAGAGCTGAACAAATGCTTGCACTTTAAAAACTGAACTGCCAGAGATACAAATAGACCAATAGGTAGATGGTTTTTTGGTTAGTTTGGGAAGGAATAAGACAATTCCTCTCCTGTAGTGAGCTCAGATAGTTCACTCCTTAAATTAATAAGCTGGCAGGGACCACAAAATTGCTGGAATATTCTCTTTAAACCTTAGTCTCAGCAGAGGAATCCACCAGGGAATAATGCACCAGCACTAAGTACACCGGGTGATACACACATACAGATTATATTTGCAATAAACAACAGACATGAATTTCCTATCAGCTTCTTAGGATACCCTCTTCCCTGCAAGCTACAAAATGCCTTTTTTAATGAGATTACAGCAAGATATATGAGAGCCACTCCTCTTTCACCTGAGTCTGGGGCTGCCCAGTCCCAGTGTTTATCTGGTTGTATAAAAGGGACTGATCTTTGCTGTATTTATAGGCCACTGTTCATTAGCACTACCATTTTTATGAAAGTAAAATTTGTTCCTCTCTGCGTGTAAACTGCCACAAGGCCTTTGAGGCCTTAATTGATATGGCATTTTATAAATATAACTTCTCCTTTCTTGAAAGCCTTTTCACAGTACCAGCCTTTATAAGCTAGAAAAAAGCACTGAGTTCCATCTCCAGATACCCAGGTTGAAAGCATAAACACACAATAACATCCAGCTTCACCACTAATGTCATCCAGTGCTGACTCTTAACACAAATTTCTTATCAAGGAGTTATGTGCCTTATTCCAGTTTAGTTCTAGTGAACAAAAATCTAAGTGCTTGAATATCCTCAACTCAGTCAAAAAAGGGTCAAGCACCTTTCTAATTCATTACAAATCATAAAAGAAGATGAGCTAACAGAAAAGTCTTCATTGATTAAGGTAATTTCTTAATTGAAATTCTTCATCTTGTCTTTTTTTTATTTTTTTATTTTTTTGAGGCGGGTTAGGGATTTTCTTTGGTTGGTCTTTCATTTGGTTGTTTTGGGGATTTTGGTTGGGTGTTTTTTGGCTGCTTGGTTTTATGGTGGGTTGGTTTGGGGAATTTTTTGGGGTTTTTTTTTGGTTGCTTTGGGGATTGTGGTTGGTTGGATTTTTGTTTGATTGTTTTGAGGACTGTGATTGGCTGGTTCGTTTTTTCTTTTTTTGGCTGGATGGTTTTGGGAGATGTTTCTGTTGTTGCCTTTTTGGTTGGTTGGTTTCAGGAATTTTGTTTGGTTGATTTTTTTGTTTGTTTGTCTATTGTGTTTGTTTCAGATTCAGTACTAGTACCTGTAAATAGTAGAATCAAGTCACATGAAATAGATATTCATCTTCAGAAATTCACAACACATTTACTGCTAAATACTACTCCTATCAAAGTAGACCAAGCCTAGGCACCTTTAGCACAGACACAGCACAGCTCTGGTCTGCATGGCAGCATCACTCATACCAGATGATGTAACTGAGCATTAATGAGTGTTCAAATACGTAAAAACCCTGCTTCAACTCTTAGCTTAGAAAAAAATCTTTCAGAACTATTTCCAACTACACTAAGCACTCTGAAAAAAGTTGTCTTCCACTGCATCAGGGGATGCAAGAGGACAGGACCTACTCTTCATGCACAAAGCTGAAAACAACTGCTTCATCTCAAATTTCCCTTGCAAAATTGCTACCAAGCTTCATTGCTTTGACCTCACAGGACCAATGAGGACCAGAGCCATCAGTGCTGACTATATGACCTCAGCTCAATGCTCTCTGGATACTCATAGAGGATATAAATTAACAAATTTATCTCCTAAAAGCTCGAATTTAAAACTAGTATGATTTATCCTAAACAGTCTTTACAGTAACCTGATTCTCTAAGAAGAAACATGCATGCTTTGTTATTTCTGGGGATACCCAGTAGACATGCTCAGCTGCAACACTGCTCTGATGCTACAGCAGATTGAGAATTTTGCCTGGGATTCTTGCTACTCCAGGTCAGCTGCAGCCTCCTCACCCTGACACTAACACCCCACAAGAGCCTCAGCAATAGGAAATAAAGGGGAAGGCAGATGCCCAAGGATTTCAGTTTCATACCCCCGTGTCCAAAATATCCAGCTTCTTATACTTTTTGCAACTTTCAAAAAGTACCTTTCATTGCAACGTATATTTCGGCGCCCTGGAAGTTCTGTCAATTGAATGATCTCCCAAACTGAGGAAGAAAATAAGTCAATAAATTTTGACCATGGTGTCTACTGAAAGCAGTATCAATAAAGGAGCACATTGGTTCCTGAATATTCACCATTAACTTGGCAGTAATTACCTTTCTAAAGGTAATTTATCTATCTAAAAATTTACCTATCTAAAGATAATTGAATTGAAGCTGTCACAGAATACATTAATAAGCCTGAGATTAGCATTCTTACACCAAAAAGGCTGGTGACTGTACATTCTTTACCTGGTTTGTAACTATGACCACGAAAAAGAAGCATTAAAGTGCCCTGTCCTATCTATACAGATGGTTTTCAAGTTATTACATATAAAACTTTAAGTTTTTATAGTAAGTATTTCTATGGGGTTTTTTAAGCCAGGCATTAGGAGACCAAATAAATGGCCGATTTCAAGTACAGAATTTCTCCAAACCTTGATGGTGGCACTTCAACAAATGCCATTCTGGTTATTTGCACAAACAACACAGACACTTGTGATATCCACATCTGCCTTGACCTTCCATTCTGTGAATAAGCAGCACAACATTCAGCAAAGCAGAATTCATGGAGTTATTTCCATGTCTTTAATCTGACTTTCTCCTGTGCCCTAGTGCTACATACAAAAGGAGACAAGGATCTAAGTAAACAACTGCAACACATTAGGCTTATGATCCCATCTCTGGATGTTAAAATCATCATTAGCTGAAGGGTTTTATAAGAATAATTGCAAGTGTTTTATTTGGTCAGATTTAAACATACATTTTTAAAGTTTTCATATAAATGAGCAATTATAGCACAATGAGATACCAAATCTAAGTAAACATTCTGCTATAACAAATTTAATTAAAGGAGATATTTGAGGAATGGTTTAATAAAGCAACCCTGTCATTAGAGATACCACACTTGTACTGTATGCATTCTCTCCACTATTCCAGCAGCCAATTACTGTCTCTGCCATGCCTGCCTTTGTCTAATTAAGAATATGATTTGAATTCTACTCAGTATAAGAATATATTCAAGAACACAAGAAAGATGTTATCTGACTAATCGTTATAATTTGAAAGACTACAATCTTCATATTTACCTCAACTTGTCCAAAAAATGTAGATTGTTGATAAGATGTTTCTTCCAGAAATCCTATTTTTTTTTTTTTCCTTGTGTTCTTACACACTGCAGACTCTCTAATAACAGATCTTTGCCAGTATGGACTTGGAAGAAAAAGTTTCTCCCCTCCCAAGTGTAATGGATAGATTTACCATGCACAGCAACTCCCACTGCAGGGCTGTGTGCATCCAGTGTATCAACCCTAGAAAAGCAAAAGGTGCTTTTATGCCAATCATAACAATTAAGGGTTACAAGAATACTACTGGACCCACACAAAACAGTATCTCAGTTTTACAAATTGTCATTATCTATGCTTACCAAAGAGAAGAGTTTGGCAAAAAAAATTAAAAATAAAGTAATAATAATTAAAAAAACCTTGACTCCAGAACCCCTCAGGAATAAAATATTTTTATGATAATAAACAACTTTTAAGTGAGGAAGCTGGAACACAGCACTGCAGTTTGGAAAACACAAAGTCTAATGGAGACATGGAAAAGCGTTTACTAGCAGAGATTGAATTTTTTCACTTGATCAGAGGAGAAGTAAAAGAAAACCCAAAAGCAACAGCCCAAAGTAAAAGGACAGAGACCAAATCAATGCTACTCTGTGTCAGACTGAGCACTTAAAATACTTCATCAGCCTTCTGCTCACCATTTTTGCTCCTGACTGCTAGCAAGAACATGTAAAAATGAGTTCTAGGTAAGCGCCCACATTGACTTAAGTGCAACACTCCTTGAATCAGTGTGCCTGGCCTGCAGTCAATCAAAGCAAGTCAAGTGGAAAATCCACCCATGGTTCTGCTAACAGACACAACAGCCAACACTGAAGCAGCAATTAAACTAACTTGATTTATCCCCTTCCTTCCTGTGCATAATTGTCCTCGTTTTAGATCTTCCCTAGCTTTGCTCTTTCATGAGCTGCATCATCAAGCCTTTCTTAATCCATTATCTACTCCAGAAAATGAACAACCAAACAACCATCCTTTCCAACAGCTTTCAGCTGCCCAACTCAAGCCCTCTAGCAGAGAACTTCATCTTTATTTGACTTGTTCCTTGGCTTCAAAAATACTGCTGCTACAATAAAAGGGAAGATTGTGTATTTCCTTGTGTAAAATAGTTACGGTGCAAATGCTTAAAAAGTGACTGAAAGAAACAAAAAACAAAGACTTGAAAAGTTGTGCCCCTATCTCCCAACTTCCTAATTTCCCACTGCAAGCCTTTTGCTCTTCAGATGCTGTTCTAAGTCATTTAAAGTAATATTTGTTGACAAGTATGAGGAAGAGTACTTTAATGCATCATTTGTGACTGCTGTAAACTTTAAAGACTATATCTTCTATATGAACAAGAGCATATTCAACAGCTCTGTGCTTCTGCAAGAAACTATTTCAGAGAAGTCAACTTCTGAACATCATCTGATATTTTAAGGACGGAGGTTTTTCACTACACATTAGTGTAACTGCTCAGCCCCTAGGTTTGCTGCTAAATAAATACTCCTGCCTATTAAAATTATTTCATCACTATTGATCCTCAACTTGTGCTTCTCAGATTGTTATATTTTGGTACATTTCAAGTGTGAGGTTTGAAAACACAAGTCAGTATGGACGTGTTTAAACCACTTGAAAATGTTCAAGAAGTTGCCAAAGTTCACACTCTTTAAATGTCACCTAAAGCATTAATTAAAATTCCTCTCCAGAGGGGTTGAAGAAATCCTGTTATACAATGGCACCTACCCCTAACTTGCTAAAAGTACAGGATGCATTTCAAGCTCTATAATTTAATGCTGATGGTGAAGTTACACAACAAAAATCTCTACTGCCAAGGTCAAAAATGTGCAAAGAAGACAAACAAATCGCTGAAGTTCAAACTGGGTAAGTTGGATTGAAAACTGGCTGAACTGCTGGGTTCAAAGGGTTGCTGTCAGCAGCACAAAGGCCATCAGCAGTACAGCCAAGGAGCCAGTTCTGGGGCAAATATTGCTGTCCTTCAATGAAGACATCAATCATGGGCTCACGTAGGCCTTCACCACCAAACTAGGAGGATTAGCTGACAGAACAGATGGCTGTGCTGCCTTTCAGAGACACCTTTCCAGGCTGGAGAAGGGGTCAGGCAGACTGTACTAGACAAAGAGCTTCCATAAACATCAGGACAATTGTCTATCTCCAAAACCCGGATATATTCAAAACCCAACTGGACACAGCATTGAGCAACCTGCTCCAGTGAATTGCTCCAAGCAGGGCAGTTGGACTCAGCTCCAGAAGTGCCTTCCAACCACAATCACCCCGATGATTCACTGCCTTTAGCTTTTGGACTGACACTGTGGACAACAGTACACTTTTTCCTTGCAGTCCACTTAAAAAACCCCATAGATTTGCTGTTCTGCACAGAAGTCTGACACAAAACAGATGGTCATATCTTGTCTCACACAGCAGATCTTCAAATTAAGCATGATGAAATATTTCTGAAGGAAGTATATTAAGAGCCAGTAAGACTTTTGCTCTTCTGCATGCAATTTAGCAAATATAAATAAGAAAGCATTCCCCTGTCTAACCATTTTTTCAAGGCTAAGTATTTTGTAAATTTTTGTTGTGAGAATGAATTACACCTTTTTTTTTTTTTAATTTTGTTGGGTTTGGGGTTTGTTTTCCTGTTACTTGCCCCTAGGACCCCCTCAGGGAGTTTTTCTTTGCTA